>NW_010533773.1:0-231 GCF_000687285.1 Phaethon lepturus
TCCTTCGATTACGGCCTTCAGGAGCAGCCTCCCAAGCGATCTTGGAGCCAGTCGGACATGAAAACCATCCGATTCCCCTACGGCTCTGAGTTCAGGCCCCTGGGGCCGTGCCCCACGCTGAGCAGCCGGAAAGCGGGCGTCTTTCGGCACCTGCCGGCCCAGCAAGGGCTGGTGCCGGGGCTGCGGCTCTCTGCCGAGCGCTACGTGGGCAGCAGCACAGAGCCCAGGGAC
>NW_010533773.1:299-39685 GCF_000687285.1 Phaethon lepturus
GCAGTCTCCAGCTGGATGAAGAGGATGAAGAGGTGTCCTTCACCACCAGTGCGGCTGAAGAGAGGACTTCCAGGGGGACCTCCAGGTATTTCACCTAGGTGCCTCACGCTGGCTGGCGGGAGCAGAGATGGCCGGCACTGACCCGGGACCGCAGAAGGTGACACGCTTGCAGGACTGCTTACTGCTTGCAAAACATTGTGATGGGCTTGTGTTGTGTGAGTGCTTTTAGATATAGAGGATGTAGTAACGGACAATTTCAGAAGTGCTCAAACCCTGCACCATACTTGGAAGCTGGTGCATCTCTGCCACGACATGCCGGGGTCCCCCTCCAGCCAGAGGGGCCAGAGCTCTCCTGCAAAGACCTTGCATCCTCCCAGCCAGGCGGCTGCTGGCCATGCTTGGAGCTCAGCTGCTGGAGTCTTCATGGAGGGGGGAGGGAGGAAAAGAAAAGAGACATTTTAAGGAAGAGTTTAAACATCTGTTTTTCACAGCTGCAGGGAAGCACACTGATGGGAAGGGTGTTTGAAGCCCATTTGGAGAGGGGCAGGATGTTCAGGGGAAGCTGCTCTGGCAGCTGAACCCCATGGACATGGCCAATGCCCCAGCACAGAGCCCATCGCCTCCATCCTGCCCCTCCGATGCTGCGGGGAGTGCCCGGCCCTTGAGGACCAGGTTGCATGTGCAGGATGCTCCTTGTGATGCTTGGAGCCGTGGAGGAAGCAAACTGCTCTGTCTTCTCCCTGGCCAGTTTAGAGCATTATGCTTTCCCAAGTAACATCCCAGCAGTGCTTGTAAATCATTTAGCAGCATCCCACAGTGAGCTCTGGGAAATGGGTTAATGAATGATATTGTATAGCTCCCCTTTTCTTGGGTCCATTTTCTGGCAGCACCTCCACAGCTCTGGCACCTCAGTGCCCTGCTTAAACACGGGGGGAGCAAGGCATGTAAAGGGTGGAACCTTTGCTCCCCCAAATCAGGCCTCAGTTAAACAGCATGGGGAGAAAGATCTCAGGAGGGGATAGGAAAGAAACAGGCAGCTCCTTGGCATTAGGAAGGCTGCTGTAACCATGGAGCTTTGAAACTTTCCCGTTTGCTGCCTGAGTGCAATGTTATTTTTACCAGGGCCGTTTCTATCTATAAAAGAGAAGGAGATGGGACTGCTCACCATCCATGGGGCAGCAGGAGGGGAATTCCAAATTTATCCATTGATCCCTGGAAAGGAAAAGGTATAAAGATACTTCTTGGAAGTATTATTATTACAAAAACTTATTACCCTAAAACTACTCAAAAAATGGAGAATGGTGACACCTGTCTAAGATAAGACACCCTAAGATTTTAGGGGAGGATCTTGTTACTTTTCTTTAAGAACAACCCCATAAGACGCTGTAGGATGTGAGTGTAAGGAGAGTGACAACGCAAATAAATCCACAGTTGAGAAACGACTGCAGCCGGCCAGAATGGATTTCAGAAACAAGGAAGCTGGGGCAGAGGCAGAAGATAGGCTCAAAGGTAAAAAGAACTGGGTTTATGGATACTGCTCACCCTGCGCGTCACTGTCCTTTGTTTTAGAAGCTGGACAATAAAAATTAGTTGTTCACACCTGAGTTTTGGGTTCCTCCTTCTGCCCTGTCAAATCTGCATCCCCACCCCACCTTCCCCTGTGCCTCCCAGGCAGCCCCCAGTGCTCCGCGGAGCTGCCGGGCTGCTTGCCCCCTCCTGCCGCTGATCGCTGGCTCCCTCTGCGCCTTCAGTCTCAGCGACCGGGGAGACTCGACGAGATCCCTGAATGCTGCTGAAAACAACTACATTCTTGGTTGGTTGCCCAAGAAATGTGTTAGATCAACAAGAGAGCACACTGTAAGGTTTGCTTTTGCTCCTGGTTACCCTGGGCTGAAGAAACTGTGAACTACAGGGACCCCATGTGCTCTGGCACATGTTCTATTAAAAAAAAAGGGATAAACTTTCCGGTTTTAGAGAGTGGTTTCTTCCCTTTCCCAAAGCTCTGCACCTTAGAAAGAGTTTCAAATACAGCCTGCGCACACAGCCCTCGGAGAACATCCCTTGAAGGGCTGTACCTTACGCACACAGGCAAACCCATCCCTGTCAGCTCCTGCAAGCAGGAGCACAGACACAGCTCAGCTTTACCCTGAGCATGTCCCAGAGCAGCCACACAGTCCCACCCAGAGGGATCAGCGTACAGCCACGCCGCCCCAACCTCCGGGAGCTGCCAGCTCTGGCATTTGGGACTACGCTGGGAAAACAGCATTGAGAGGGAGAATCAAGGACTTAGGAACTATTTTTGGATTTTTCCATGGACTAGAGAGCAACTTGGGCACAGCGTGTGCACTGTGCCTCAGCACATCCTACACAACGGTCAACAATAGCAGAGGAACAAAGCAGCTTGTGAGTAAGTGACAGAAATGAACGTCTTCAAGCTAAATTCATTGCGTAAACTAGCTTTCTTGGGACTGACTAAAATAAAGGAACAATCCCAGTAAGCAGCGGCTCACATGTCAAGGAACAATTGAAATAACCCTTGAGTAATTCCTTCCCCATGGTCCCCACTCAGCCCTATTCACCCCAAAGAGGTAAGAGCATCTAAGTGATTGTGTTTCACTAGGGAAGAAAACAAGGATGGAGAGAGGACGCAGAATGGTTTGGTCTGCTGACAGTGACAGCCAGCCAGCAGTACCTGCAAAGGGTAAGCTTTTACAGCCCTTACACAAGCAAGGATTAGTAAAGAGGGAGGAGGCAGAGCAGCATTACAGTGTCAAAACATTAAGCTACTCAAGGTATTCTAACTGAAGTAACTGGGGTTCATACAAAATCTACCACTTACAGATTAAGCTAATCTTGAAATTCAGCTGCACAACGTTCAGCAACTTTTTAGGCACAAGTGTGTATGTTACTATATAAAAAGCAGGAAAATGTTCACAGTACACAAAGAACTTCAGTTTGGAGAAGCACCAAGACAGGTTTCAGTCTATTTACCTCATCGCTGTATTAAGTGCTAACTCAGTTATTGGAAAAATGTGAAAGTAAGGCAAGCCAACATACATACCACCAAAACTTCACAAAGGAAAATAATTTTATTCCAGTGTTAAGTCATAGAACAGTGTGATAAAAATCAGACCTTTAACAATTGCTAAACTTTGTGCAAACACATTAAGAACCTATGCAACTTTCCTATTCAGCGATAGACGGTCGATTGAATGCCAGAACAGGTGTTCACGATACTACGTGCTTACCGTACAGAAGCATACTAGAGTCAGAGACCACGGGTTTTAAGAATGGTTACATTGAAAAAGGATATACATTTCTCTATTCTGCAGTTCAGACTACTTTGATAAGAATACTTCAATACCAATTCTTCTCATTCTACAGCGGAAAGCCTTGCAAACCAACCAAGCAAGATGGCTCCTGCATGAATATTTTGATGTATCTTTCCATTAGCTATCTGTCAGCAACAGAATACCGCTGATTAAATTACACAGTTCATCAATAACTAACACGTGGTGGGGAAAAAGACAACTGTTCTCTGGAAACCAGTAATACAAACACCCATTCGGTGGAGTTCGATTATAGTCTTAGGGTGCACAGAGACTGTAGGCGCAGAAGTGCCATATGCAGTACAATTAAAAACAACTTCTTGAATGGACTTGAACGTGGCTCATCATGTGGATGAGTTTTTCCCCCACACTGTTGTATGAGGTAGGTATACATCCCACCCATTCCACAGGAAAAGAAGCACCATAGTTCAGCAACTTTAGTTACAGTCATATCACAAATAGGACAGGTTCCAATTTCCCAAACAATTCACTAACCCCACCTATTATAGAGTTGCATAGATCAAAGACCCTGTGTCAACAAAATTCGGAGGAATTCCCATCACCTCTCCCCTTGGTCTCCCACATGAAAAGAACACCTTAAGGGAAGTGACATGGAAGTAAAAACATACTTTTAATTCTGAGAAATTTGCATGGAGCTCTTTAAAATGAGATTTGGGTCAAGACTGCTGAAGTGAAAGCCGAGGTAATTGTGGCACAGGCCTTTTTGTACCTTCACTCCACAATGCCGAGTTCACAATGAGGTCAGTGTTCTGACATCTCTACCACGTTGCGACGGGCTGTGCATGTTCGTCTGAGCACACAGATCCTGAACACTCCTCTTTAGGAACGGAATCAAACTGAACCCTGGGGCTGCTCCATTTGTCTACAGCTCTCCCCGTGGCGTAGCAGCTCGTAGGTGTCCTCCGGACAAGAACAGCATGGGGGGGACCAAAACCTTTCCAAAGCAACCGTGCAACTCTGTGCAAGGAACACCTTTCTTGAACTACAATACAAGTTCGTGCAGAGGTGTGGATATACCTCTTACATCCACTAAAATCCAGAATAAAACGCACAACAGAACAAGCTCATGAAAGTTTACAGAACTTAAATATTTATTTTTTTAAACCATTTAAAACCCCCCAAAACATTGAAATAAGCTTCATCTATAAACAGATTTACAAGACTAACAACTACAGAAGCTAGAGGAGCACTACAATTTGTTTCTGTGATGCAGTTATTTTGTAAAGCTTCAGATCAACTGTATTTACAACTTTTGCTGCTTTTACATTTATAAAAATATTTATTTAATCCATAACATTATTGTTTTCAAAAACTATTTCCAGACTTTTTTCTCAGATATAAATTCTAATCGAATTTCAGTTATATAGCAGATGAAAGTTTTAAACAGAAACATTTTTTTAAAATTAAAACAAGGAGTTAAAAGTAATTTTTTTTTACAGTGTAGGCACCATTGAAAATAATTGTCCTTGGCATATCTAACCACCATCTCTCACAAGTGTCCTTTATATAAAAACGATGTAATGGCAACATTTGACTAAAAATGCAGTATTTACTTGCACACCATTACTTTTTCAATATTTGGCAGATAAATTTCAGATTCTTTAAAATGACTTTTGTGCAAAAACAAAATGTGCAGGTCTGAACCATAAAATAAAACACACCCAGCCTTTATCAAAAATAAATTTACACCAACAGTTCCACAGCTAAGTACTGAAAAAACAACCCCAGTTCAAAACTTCAGCATAATATACATACTGGGTTGAAAAAGGGAAAAAAAACAGAAGAGAAGAAATTACCCATCTAGCAGTACCATAAATATATAACTGAAAGCAACTTTATAGTCTTACCTACTTTTTATGAAAAAAAAAAAAAAAAAAATCACTCCGTACTGCACAGTACTACCTTTTTGTGAAAGAATATCTATAACTCAGTTATTTGCATATTAACTGGTAAATACATATTTAAAATACACTTTCAGAAAATTATAAACAAATTATGTTGATGTACTGTGTTTTAACGTATTTAAGAACAAAAATGTGTATAAATATCTTACAGGAGAAACAACACCACCACACAGAATGCTGGTGTTACACTTATACCTGCTTGTGAGGTATGTATCACGCGACGCTCGGCTTCTCTGGCTCCCTTCCACCCAGGCATGTGTACTCAGAGGAAAAAATTAAATTAAGTTAAATTGGACTTCAGGTTTTGTCCATTATTGCCAAAAGCCCCACCCTCAACTGTATTGCTTTAAATTTTCCTACCATGATGATGTAAGATTGAATTACTACTTCAAAACCTGTTCTAAAAGGTAATACATGTACTGTACATCAGGATATACCTGTTGCTACATATCACCTGCAAACTATTGACATATTGCTCTCAAATATATTTAATCATAGAGCTGCCTAAAATACTGTACCAATTTAGAATTATAATAGATACTGTTGCAGGTTTATTTTTCAGGGCACAATAACTATATGCTGGTTGAAGCAGGTGCTACAGCAATACCCTTGCCACTACATTACATGTTTTGAATACGCTTGTGAAAAAGCTATTTTCTCTGAAGCTTGTTAGTGATTTACAAAAGTTTAACTCATGAATACAAAAGACCTGTACATCCCCATGTACAGGAACAAAACAGCATCAAAACATACTGTACTTGCACTTTCTATTAACTAAAGTAATGGTTATTTCTAAAAGCAAAACTGCACCTCAACATTTATTAGATTAAACAGGTGAAACTACAATATTAAAAGTTGTTCTTTACAAAATAATTTCCTGAAAATATAAAACCATGTGCACTGCCACAAAATAGTTGAGTAGGTTCTTTCAAATCCTCAATCACCATCAATATGTTGCAAAGATCCAAAAGGCACAAGGAGCTCATGAGCTAAGCACTGCCAAGCTTGAAGTAGTTTTGGTGGGTTTCACTGGGTCCATACGAAACAGCAGTCAATTACGTGAAGTTTCTTAGGATGAGTCATTAACAGAAAATCTACAGATAAAAAAGGCAAGTAAGAATTTTGTTAATTATATTGTTGTAGCTTGGCAAACAGCACATAACTATTTTTGCATCACTAAACTAGTACATGCCTTCATCTCAACAGTTCATAGGGGAAAACCACCAGAAATTACGTTCTCAAGAAAAAATGCCCTAAAAAGCTAAGTTACGAGATTCTCCTGCTTGCCTTACTGGCTATAAATATGTTTACGACGAAAACTGCATGCTAAGTAAAAGGAAGCAAGGTATAACAACTACAATAAAATTACAACACTAGAAAACCAAACAGATATAGCAATTGTTACTATTAGTTTTAGTCTCAAACAGAAGTGTTACATACAACTACCAAAGCTAAAAATTTAAAGCACTGGACATAGCAGATCTTTCACTGCAGATCTTTCACTTATCATTAAACTACTCAAGTTTACCCAACATATCAAGTTCAGTGTCAACTAATCTTTCCTGTGCATAAGTACTTAATTTAAATTTTTTCTTTTAAAAAAAAAGTTCTTTTTTTTTTAAGCAATCCATAAAAAAAATACCATAACTTACTTCTGAAATTTCTCCATAAGTTTCTTCACCATCTTATCTGTGATCCCTGGACACGTTGCTTCTGCCATATTGATGCTTTTCTCAAGTTCCTCAATTGCTTTCTTTCTGCTAGCATTATTTGTGTCCTGCTGTTTGAGCTGAGTAGCAAACCAAAACAGGTAAAACTTAACAAAAGTTATCAGACACTTGGGTAACACTTTCAAAGAAGTTTTTTAAGGCAAGACTTACCTCAGCAAATACAGGGGTGATTATCATAGTTAAACAACTCAGGGTTTTAACAAGATCCTGATCCTGAAGGTTAACAAAAATGGATTACATTAGCATATTCCTATACAACGTATACGCTGCATTTAACACAGCACATGTGATTTTGAAAGTTCAGTTAAATTCAACAAAGAGCTTGAAATACATTACGAAAAAAGTGAAGGCACATTATACATCAAGAAACATTATGTGATGTGTAAAGAGATGCCTGATGACACACCTGAAAATGTCATGTATCATCAGAAAAATAGTTGATTTTTTCGTCTGATATTATAAGAGTCTTTAAAATTCACACCTCCATGAGCAGGTACTCATCTATTAGTATGCGGTATCTTTTCCATTTAAGGATGACATAGGCATAGGAAGTATCACTAAACAAGCATCATCTCTTGAACTACAAAAAGATAGTTCTTATGAAAAGTGAATAATTACAAAGTTCTATCACTAGTTTCCTTAAATTGGCTTCAAAACCAGCACTTAGAAAGAAGAACTCTTCAGACTGTACATACCGTCCCATTCTGTAGCTTCTTTGCATCTGGCTTCTTTCGAACTGTGGTAAAGCTCCACTCAGGATGAGAGTTATTTTCTTTGTTACTGGTCTCCCTGAGGAAAAAGGATACGGTGTACATAATACTAGCACAACATAATGCTAAGCAAGCACAGGTAATCCAAATACATAATAAATCTATATGGATTAGTTCCATATTCCTTAAAATAAGAAGAAAAAACATGTATTGAAACATTAATTAAACTTTAAAAAACCAACTTCAGAAGCTGAATAAACTGAAACATGATCAAAGCAAACAGAAGACGTTATCTACCCATAAAGCTTACCTTCTTCCATGGCATCCCATTTAAAACAGTTATCTGATATCCAGAAAAGCAAGAGACTTACAGAATGTATGTTGTTCCACAGGCATTGTGCCAACTTCTCCATACACCTCAACCTTGCTCTGCAATATTTCTAATTGTGATTCATTGTTTTTGGTACAACCACTAGCCTCAGACTAGGAAATACACAGCACTTAAAGAGAACTGAAATTAAGTTCAGAGAGAGAAAGTTTAAAGAGATAATGAGCGCATAGCTTGACTTATGCATCAGTCTTTAGGTTCATATAAGGGGTTTTCTTGAAAGAAGCCAATGAAAAACATATGGAACAAGGACAGATGTACAGAAGAGGAGTTAATTACACAAAGAAACAGCGACAAACCTACTTTAGTAACATTACTTTAAAAAAAAAAAAAGCAGCCCAAAAGAGACTAAACTGAAAATAAACTTACGAATCTGAACCATCCGAATCACTTTCATCACTACTATGTCCCTCTGCTTTCCATCTCTTAAACCTATCAATCAGTTCTGTCAGATATGAAGTCTTCTTGGCATTTTTCATAATGAATTTGTGCTTCAGAAGTTCTTTTGCAGTAGGGCGCTGTAAGAAACACTTAAATATTTAATGTTATGCTAACATTTCATTATTTTAAATGTTAATAGGGGGAGATTTAGTAAGACAACTGACTTCTAGAGCCAACTCATATAGTATCAGGAAATTAGTGAAACAGGATGTCAAGAAAAGCCAGTAATCCACATTTACAAGCACTCTAAAAATACAATCAAGTTGCACACAGACTATACTGCTTATCCTTCTATGCTAGAAGGTACACACCCAGGAAAATGACTAATCAAAATTCTCCAATGCAACATTTCCTTGTAAGCAGAATTCAGACAGACAACAAAAGTTCTGCTGGAGAAAAAGATTTAAGATTCTCTCCTCTGTTAAAGCTTCTCTTCTGACATTATCCTAAGTTTGAGTGCATTTTAGGAAGCTGCCTCTGTCACCATTTCTTTCAGCATTCTCCTTTCAGCATTTTAAACAAAAGAGACTAGGATGGAGACACAAAACACACCACCATTAACAGTGGAAAGTATAGTCTCTAAAATTATTTCAGTCAATTATGATGCACTACAGCAGAAAAATGCTTTGCAAGCATGAGAGTGAAAAACGAAATCAAAACATCTGTATACACACACACACACACACACACACATCTACTCACAAATGTTGGGTCCTTATTCAGACATGCATCAATGAATTCTTTAAAAGGTTTACTGAATTCTCCTAATAAAGTTGGAGGATTGTTTTTTGGAATGAGAAACAGAACTCTCATCGGATGCATATCAGAGTTGGGAGGCTCCCCTTTGGCTAGTTCAATAGCAGTGATTCCCAATGACCAGATGTCAGCCTGAGAAAGGGAAAAGTTACTTTTAGTACAAAATTAAGGGCTATCGCGACTACGTATTTAATAACTGAAATCTTCACATATACTGCCTCTATATAGTAAAATTAATTTTGGTCTAAGTAGATAATGCACAAAGATTCCTTTCTAATACTTGAAGGCTATAATTCCCAGAGACCTGGCTGACTTAATCAGTTTTAATAACTTTGACAAACATCTACAACATCACTTTTGTTGCACACTTTGTCACTGATGTAACACTGTCAGCAAATGTGCACCTAAATACACATGCTTTTGGAAAAAGTTTTAGAAATGTTAATCTTCCTTTGAGTTTTTTTCTATATAATGAACTAAAAACTGCCACAAATGTCCCATGTCTAATTCAGTTTTTGTTTAAGATAGCAAAACTGCATGCTGATGTTACTTTTGAACTGTAGATGCACTGAGGTATCCAACCTTGCTTGACAGCTCACTCTAAAGGAACAAGGGCAGATCGTTAAATCTAATTCAGCAGGTGATCACTATCCTAACAGGCTGCTTGATGAATTTAGCTAGAAAATTATCAACAACTACTTAGACCTGAAACAGCAAGTTCACAGTGTAATTTTCTGAAGAATAATGAAATAGTACTTATTTTAGCTAAAGGTAAGCATTAGAAACAAATTCTGTCTTTGTATCAAAATATGTTATGAACTCTAACATTCTTTTCTGATTTAGAGATTTTTCCCAAGTGACATATACAAGTGAGCTACAATAGCTATTAAGGTCTCTAAAGGTGTTTCTCATTAAAAAGTGGCTGGCAACGGATGACTACACTTGGCACAGAAGTCATAAACCAAAGTGGCCCATAGAGTAAACAAGGGTTACAATTTGCATCTCTCCAATTTCTTTTCTTATTCACAAGATCTAAAATATCTGTATTTAATAATGAAGAATTAAACTAGCTCATTGTTTATTACTGAAATATCATAACCAACAATTGTATATTGGAGCAAAATATTTTTAAAGAAGAGATGGGGCTTGTAAATCTCTGCCACTACAAAAACGTATGAATTTCTATTTTATTTTCTGTCATTTTAAAGTAAGGAATGAAAGAAAAAAAGGTTACAATTCAGTCCAGATGCCAAAATATTCATTAGTATTAGCCTAGAAATTGAAGTGTATCTTGTCCAAAACTCTTCATCTGTCCTACCAAAGGCTTGCATCTTCAGTGCTTTCCCACCAGACTTTTGGCATAGAAAGAAAAGGGGGAGGGCACTGCTCTTGCAACATATTGACGAGATACGGAAGGCAAAAGATTAGGTTGCTGGAAGAATGTAAATGAAGGGTGGTACAGTTGATTTATACACAGGACAAGCAGAAGTGCTGTCGACTGGACAACGTGCATTTTTAAAGCGAGGTAGAGTGCTTTTCCAAAATGCCCTAGGGTGCACATTACAGTTGCACCACTGAAACCCTAAACATGAGAACTACAACTGCATGCACGTGCTCCTTCCTATCAGGAAGGACCCTTGTGATATGTACACCAATTCCTTCAAGTCTGAATGATCCAGGGAAAGTCTCCTAATGTGTGAGTATCTTCAGGACATCTCATATTCAATAGTCTTTTCTTTACGCGCACAAGTACAGTTACATGTTTGCTATTTGAGAAAAAACAGTATGAAAGTATCACTTTGCATATACCAAGATTTTAAGATTTCTTGCTCCTGTTTAGGGTTGCATGTACAGAGTGTAGAATGTCCAGTGCCAGCACTGAAGTACACTGCCATTTCACTAACCACGTGCTCTAGGTCATCTTGTGGGCATACACATGGGAGAAGAGGGAACTGTTCCCTCCTGATCGTCATTTCAAGCAGCAGTTCCCAACCCTCAGAAAAACATGGAGGAGGTTTGCTTTTCTACTGCTAGTTCACATAGGGAAACTCTCCCTTGCAATTAGTCACCATCAATAGTTCCCATGAAATAGAAATGTACAAGGTACCATAATGCTACCACAGCAACCCATCCTGTAGTTCAAGTTACTTTTTTACTTCAAGATCAGTCACCTGTGCTAAAATCTTCAGCATTATACAGGTCCTCAGAAATACCGTTAAAGAAATGACATCCAGAGTTGTTTATAAAAATCTGAGAAGAGAGTAAAATTTCAGCCATCATCTTGGCCTTAAATAAGCTGGTAAGTTCTGGTGGCATTCTAATTTGCAAGAGCTTTATTACTGTTTGAATTAAATGTGAAACATTGAATTGAAATTAAAAACAAGCCAACCAACCAACCCTGAAAGCATCCAGGGAGCTTCTCTGAAAGAATCTTAACATGAAAGTATCAATTTACTTGCTGAGTTTACATGCATCTTGCATGTGAGTACATGACATGCAACTACTGTAAAAAACCAATTTAATGGCACATTTAATTTTATTATTTGAAACCGTGATTTGCAATCTTTTTTTCCTCTCCATACTGATCGAGCTAAAAAACACAAAACCCAAATTAATTTCTGTTGGATCTGCAGATACAAAGCAAAGGTATTCTACTCTCATACTTACTTTTGAATCATACGCTGACTGCTGAATAACTTCAGGGGCCATCCAAAATGGAGTTCCAACAAAGGTATTCCTCTTAATTTGCGTGTCAGTCAGCTGCCCAGCAACTCCAAAATCAGCAAGCTTAACATCGCCTTGTTCTGATAACAAGACATTGGCAGCTGCCAAGGGGAAATAGCATAATATCTAAATTAGATTACTGCTCTTACAATTTTTAAAGGCTTTAACTAAGTAACATCTGAAACTTTATGCACCTTTTATATCCCTGTGAATTTTCTTCTCTGAGTGTAGGTAGTCAAGACCTTTCAAGATTTCCTTTAGCATTGTAGCAATCTGGAACTCATCAAATGGGCCAGCACGCAGCTTTAGAGAAAAGACACATTAAAATAAATTTAGTCTTGTATCTAATTTTTGCCTTGTTATTAAGTCTTACCTTGAAATATTTTTTTTAAAGAACCAACAGAATTCATAAAATATTCAATGAAGTATGACAATGTTCTATCAGAAATACGTGCCATTGAAAATACTCTTATTTTTCCAACATAGACAGTATGCACTCCTCTCAGCAGGCAATGCACATGAAAAGTTAGCATTAACTTTCCACAAAGTTATAGCTTCCTATAGACAGCAAACACAGGAGATTGAATTTTGCATTTTAGATTAAGCGAACTAAGAAACTCTGTTTATTTTAAAATAAATTAGTCTACTGACTGTGGTTTTTGAATTTAATGACGCATTTTTCTCTTGTTGCAGCATTTTTGATTCCATGCTTGCTTTTGCATCAAGAACATAATGCGCTACTATAAAGCTGCTAGTATGGAATAAGTATAAACTTTGCACATTAGAAAGCTATGTAAATAAAACAGAAGGAACTAAGGTTGGTGATTCTGCTGTAAAAAAAAACAACCACTCAACAACACAGCACTGAAACAGAGAACGTCATGAAATTAGGGTATGGCAAATGAGGCAAAACTTAAAGGTTTTCTCCTTCGGGTTCAGTGGCTTCAGCTGTCACTAACAGAAGCTATTTCACTGTTTCTGACATGCCACAGAAGACTATCAACTACTCAAGTGTTGAAGTGTCTCACAGCCCCTTTCCCAAAAAGATTAAGTTCCAGAGCTACAAAACTACTACGTGCTACACATAATTACTATGCTTTTGCATTCCTGTAGCTGAGTTGATGTGATGCAATTTCATAAAGAAGTTTCGATAGATTTATGAAGTTAAGCACATACTTCAACTCTTGCAGACAGGACCACTGTTAGCAAATATGTAATTAACAACATTCTGTAATACTGAAGACATTATATTTTCCCTTCAGAATCACATAAACTAAGACTGAGTTACATTATCTTACAGGAAAGGGTGGGTCTAAGCTTCTGAAAGTATGGGGAAACCACATCCACACACAGTGGACTGTGCTCTTGTACTCTCTAAGCTACATCCTTCATGAATGCTTACACTATCTTAAGTAAAAGGCACTTTCATGCTTAACTAAAAATACCTGAAAATGGAAAACCCAACATCTTTTAACCAGTTAAAATTAACTGACCTCTGTGGGTACACACTTCATTCATTCCTGAGACCCAATCCCAAAGGAAACTTTTTTTTTTTTTGTTCAAGTGTAATGAATATTCTACTGGGGGGAGGGGACAGACAGATGACCCAAAACCTCAAAACCCACCACATATGGCAAGAACAGTGCTTCTCCTCATAACAAAAAAAAATTGCCTTACATTTAACTGAGAACAAATGGATGTTTCCTAATGCTTAAAGAGAAACAGTAAAAACAAACAAACAAATCAACATGAATTCAATACTACAGAAATACCATTCAAATTCACACATTTTGGAGCATTACAATGTAGCAGTGATGTAGTATCAGCTGCCTCCATGGACTAGATTTTATAAAGAGATATGAAAGCACAATGACATAAGGTTCACTGGTACTTATAACGCAAAAAAATCATATACGTACAAGATCCAAAGCTGACCCTCCACCCAAGTATTCCATTATTATCCATAGTTTTGTGCCCTGTAAAGGAAGGCATGATTTGTTAGAAGTCCAAGGCTGACATAAAAAACAAATTTAAGAAAATTCACTAGACTACCAGCATACTGTAAGAGGAATGCAAATACAGAGTCCCATTAGTCACCAACTTACTACTGCTTGTGGAATGATCACACAGCTCCCGTGCAAGATGTCTAAATATCAATTAAAGTTTGACTTCTTTACTTAAAAAAGCAACACCCACCACTAACTGGTATCTAAAATGATGCCACCTAAAGGAATGGAACTTAAGAGAAAAAAGTGATTTGGTGGTAGTTTAAGTTTAAACTAAGTGTTTTAATGTAAGATTGTAGTTCTCAAAAAAAAGACTGTCTTTGCATTACAATTATTAATTCCAGCCATTTGTGATACAGAAGCAGTACAATTTTAATAGGAAGCTTTCTTGTAACATCACCACACCTCTCATCTGAGGAAAATACTCAGAACTTAAAATTACTTTTGAAAGAAAGTAAAGATGAACACACTTCAAAGACAACAGAAATTTAAAGCCTAATGGAGGCAGCTGCTAGGTGCCTCTTCCCCTACGTAGTAACTCTGCAAGCGTGTATCTAGCATGTCCACAAGCTCCAACTTCAGTTGTGAGATGCAGCAAAAAGTGAGAACCGATAGCCCTTGACTATGCTTGTACCTAAGGATTTACATCCTACCACAAAACATGCCTGCTACCAGAGGGGCAGCTCCAATTTTGAAATACAAAGCAGCGCTATGACCACCAGCCAGGAGAAATTGCACTGCCAGACCTGGAACCCTACAAAGACGTTCAGGTTTACAAAGTTTTCAGATCAGAGGTTCAAAATCAGCCATTAAAAGGTCAAAGATAAGAGCAATATAGTTCAATAAAAAGTATGACTTAAGGCACCTATCTTAGGAATTACTTTTTAAAAGAAAAAATTTCTACTAATATTGCAATGTTCATGTAATCCTTCACTATATGCAATTTGAATCTCAACCCCTATGAATATGTGAGTTTCTGCACTTTCTTTGTGGAGAGGTCTCAACTACTAGAATACAAGAATTGACAATTTTTTCTAACATTGACTTCTAGATGCTGGCTTTGCCATTGGTATGTAGCTGCGAAAGGTGGCTGGTTCATATAAACAAAACTGGAAAGATTTTGTATCAGATCTACAGACTGTATGTTTCAAAACTGGGATGTTCTGCTATTTGCTTGCCAGAGTTGCCACACATTTCAGAAGAAACCCAAATGTTAATCTATGAGCTAAAATTCTAAGAAATTCTGTGAATAAAAACCCATTTCTTTATTTAAAATAAAAACCAGTTATTAAAAATACTCAATTGAACCAGACCTGGTGAAGTACCACGCACGCTGTTTAAGTCACCAGCCAATATTTACTAGTGCTAGTTGTTTGTAACGGAGCACAAGCTTACGGCAGAAGCACTCTTGAGCCTCTTGCATTCCACATCATATACTTTCCCATCCTATTGCCTGACTAGTGACAGAAATCTAAAGAAAACTCAACAAGCAAACAAAGGTGCAGTTTCTGAAAGTGCCACATCCAATTATCTTAACAAAGTGTGCTCTATTAGGTTTATACAGAACTTAAAAACCACACCATTTATGAGAGTCTATTCCAATATTATGAGATCAGCGGGGAAGGGCTGGCTAATTTTAGCAGTTTTTATAAAGACCAACTTTGTCAGCTGAGAAGACCTGCAAGGAACTCCAGTTTAAGGCAAACATTGTGGTTACCAGACATGTTTGGAGGATTTGACTATTACTTGAAAACAGTATAGGGTGAAAATGAATAAGTACTGTGTTTCTGAAAGAATGTCTCAAAGAAATTGCTACTATCCACTGTAACCGGGTGTGGATATTTTCTAGCCAGGCATGAACAACCTTTTCCCTAGCTATTTTAGGTCAATCAAGTATAAATAGACAGTGTAAAACAAGCAGTGTCTTTAGATTGTCTCAAAGCTCTGGTGCACAAAGTGCTGTACAATTTTAATGGAAGTCTCTGGATGCTACTACAGGAATTCTCTATAATCAAATCTGAAAAATTGAAAATAACTTTAGGCTCTTTTAATTGTAAAAGAGAAGAGCAAGCCCTGGTGTTTGTAATAATTAAAAGCACAGCTACTTAAACCCTTCAGCTAGATGGCACAAATAGGGAAAATAATGAAATTTCAGTCACCAAGAGAAGACCTATCTCCATGGGATCAGATGGAAAGTACAGCTCAAGTATTTTATCAAGCTTCACAAATATGCATAACCAAAACATGCCAGAACAAGCATAACTTTTAATACCTTTAATATCTTTCTTGCCTGAACTGATAAAAGTGGTAATACATTTTAACAAGCCACTAGGCTTGCTGAAATCACTCATTTCAGCTATCTAATGTAACTCACACTGCTGCGTTGATACGCACTATCACTTCCAAGGGTACTCTCCACAACCAATGTTTTATTTATTAAGGTGTGATGTTAATTGCAATCAAAGTGCAATATGGGATGATAGGACAAATTTAGATCCTGACCTACCGCAAAAATGAGTATCTACAGACATCTACATCAGGGTTTTAGTTATATTACAGCTACTAAACTTCTACTGATACAGCTGTAAGCTTGTACAATTCTACACGCATTTGTGAAAGACACGATACAAAGGTAAAACATTTTACTACTGTATACAAATGTGTTTATTATGGTGCACTCTTTGACTATATATATATGCTTGTACATCACCTGTTTAGAAAACACTACAGATCTTGCCACATACTAAATGAAAATTTAAGAAAAAAATTACTAATATCTAAGCTCTAAGATTAATTCAATGAGAAACTCCCATTCAAACTCCAAAATCCAAGATATACAGGTACCCCAAATTACAAAGATATGGGGGGTTTGCACCTTTTTGTGTCACAGTAACTGAAAATTGGCATCAGCTTTATCCCAAGGACCTCAAGGAGGTAGACGCCGCCATCTTGCACCAATGCTAAGGTTTTTGGAGAGTAAAGTATCTGATAACACACAAATAAATTGCACTACTAAGTAAAAATATTAAGGGACTGTCCGTATTTTTAAAATTGCATTTACAAGTAAGACATACAAGCTGTAGCTAATTCACAGCTAGGCTGCAGAACATAAGAGTATCTTACATGGCATCAGCTGAGGTGACTAAGTTACAAATTAGTAAGTCAAGTAATTGAAATAAAGACACACTTCCCTTCCCCCTTTCAGCAGCAGGAGCATCTGGAAGAGCATGCATGTAGCTGGTAAGTCTCAGGCTCCCCGAGACTGGGCCACTCCATCCCAGTCAGCCACAAGGCTGGCTCTGCCTTTTGAAGTGCAAGGAAACTGTAAAGCTGTAGAATAGGTAGAGCAGACCTGCCAAACTAAAGTCTCTCATCTGTAAATGTGTACAATTAGAAAACCCTCCCAATTAACATCTCTTAGTTCATATTTTAGTCATGAACAACTTTTAATTACCCAATATGTTATCTTACCAGTGGAAAAGCTGAAACTGGTTATAAATAGGTGACAAGAACTATCTGCTTATTCAAAACTTACTTAAAATTGGCAAAAAAACCAAGAATAAGTTACAACAGAAAATGTTTTGTTACAGTTCAATTGAATGAACTGAGGCACACATGAAAACCCTGAAGCCAATGCATGGTCTCAGCTGCAGTTTCTTCAAAGAAAAAAAAAAAAAGAAAAAAAAACTATCAAATTTAAAGATTTAAACCAGATCTAGATTACTCAACTAAGAAATATCAGTAAGTGTTGCAGGCAACCTGAATGCCTTTCCACTGAGGGTTTGCTTTGGTGTAGTCAGGAAAATACCAAGTTGCTTTGATTTAAACAGTGCAAAACTCAAAAACATTTCTAATGCCATTCCTATTTCTGTTCCATAAGCATGATCTGAAAGAGAGCAGACTGGCTCAGCTGTTTTGTTTTCCTGTAAATGAAGACGAAAAGGGAAAAAGAAAAATTCTCTTAAATTTTGAAATACCTTCAATTTACTGTACATCTATGCTTTTTTTTAACCACTACCTTAAAAGGTATTTCTAGGAATATTTTCAGTTATCTTTATATATAAAATTAAGTATTCACCAACAAACCAATGGGACCACTTTGAATGGGATCTTCATACCAGTCATATCCATAGCAAACCACTATTAATCTCTGCAGCCTAGGATTTTGCTTTGTAAGAAACAAGGTGTCTTGATTTTCATCATTGAGCCTCAGTGTTCTTTAATTTGGCACAATTTTGAAGTCATTTGGTACACAACTGTACTTATTTCACTGTTTCCAAGAGATGTCTACAGAGAAATTAAATTGTGAATGAAGTACTACACAGCTAAATACTTAGGCTGACACTCAGAGTAATAGCTACTAAAAAGTTAAAAGCTATAGTAGTAAGTTAAAAAAACAAACACAGATACAACTCTTAAAATACCTGTTATTACTAAAATGAAAAGGCAGCATAAAAGATTCTTTGCACATTTAACAAAGCTAATACATTCTATGCCCTGAGGAACCTGAAGCTGAAAGATCTAGTATTAGTAACATAGGCTAAAGAAAAATTAAGAGTCAAGATACTACTTAAACAGTAGTTTTATTTATTTTGTTATTTATTAATCACAGAACTAAATGTACTCATTTATTTGTGGACATTTTTATTCATTAACTTGGGGAACAGCAAGCACTGGAATTACCTATCACGCTAGTCTGGGACGAAATCCAAACATTCTTGTGAATCTTTTTTTTAGGGTTTTTTTGTATTTTTTAAAATAGATGTTTCTTAAAGGAATGGGATAGTAACCAGAATTCCATAGACACCTCCCCAAGCTCTACACAGAGAAATTTTCCTTCCCCAAAGATATTAGAAGTGTGAAAAGTAAACAGGAGAACAGCATTAATCTCTCAGAATTTATCCCTTTAGAATAGAAATGGAAAGAACTCAAACAGTAGTGAGGAAAGTCCTGCGGCATTAACATGATCCTGTATTTGCCAGGAATTTTTAAAAATTAAAAAACCCTAACCAGAACTTGAAAGTTTTATAGCACTGATAGGAAAGCTATACTTACATATGTAAGAAAAGGGGTAAAAATTGAAACACTTGCTTAACAAGGCCAAAGACAAGCTGCTGTGACGCACAGGTACTTAGGCACATTTGCAATACCCTTTTTGCTTTCAGTACCAATGTTGCTGTAAATAATGAAGATTATTTTCTTTCCTTATTCAATTAATGACTTACAAAGCTCTTTCCACCCACCAGAAAAACCAAACCAACACAAACCCCCACCAAATCAAGGTTTATTTTCCCCATTTACAGCTGCTGAAATCACTGTTTAATTCTGAAATTTAACAAAACACTCTTCCAAGCAAAACCACTTCCAAGCAAGGACACTTTCAAAAATTTACCTTGACCTGCTTGTGTTTTAAAAGCCCCAAAGTACAAAGTTAAAATTATGGATACCCAGGGAGGATAATATTTAGGACTTGGCTTATCACAGAAAATAGACTGCAAGAAAGACTGATCACATCTGGATCTGCAGTACCATTTGTGCACTGCTTCAGGGGAACATTGCTACCTGAATTCAAAGCAGTCTTGAGAAGAATCAGCTTGTTCTTGGTTCTGTGCATGTTCCCACATACTATGATGCAGGAAAGTAAATTCTACTACATCAGAGCTCTATCACTTAATAACAAACAAAACAAAAATCCCACTGATTGCGCCCAGTAAAGAAAAGGAAAGATGGGACATCAGTGACAACCTGTATGTTCGTTTCAGTGTGAAGAACCCACAGAACACTGAGTAACTAAGTAAACAGCAAAGCCACCACAACTTTCTTATCTTGGTCAAAATGAGAATTTAGTATTTGGAGTACAGAAAATTAAATCACCCCACTTAGCATTAAAATATTATAAATTGAATACTTTTGGCAACTTAAAGAGGAAAAAAGCCAAATCTACAATGAACATTAGTAAATAAATTCTGCAAATAATTTTATAGTATCACTGAAAGATACAACACAAGTGTGACACAGGAACGTTTCTCAGAGATCTGTCTTTAGAAAAATGTCAAAAACGCCACTATACCTTAGAAGAACCAGAAATTGCCTGGGGATGGAGGGGAAAAAAGAAAAATCAAACAAAAAAAAACCCCAACCCCCAAAAGACAACAACCCCACCCCAAACCCAACCAAACAAACCCAAGCCAACCAAACAAAAAGAAAACCAACAAAAAAACCAAATGCAAGCAAGCAAAAAACCCCAGACATTTAAGATAGCTCTAACCACGGTTAACACTTTAGCTTTTATTAAATGGCGTATTTTTTGTTTTTGTTCTGTTTTTAAATCATCTAAAACTACATATGGACTGCAGATCATTTAAACAGTATTTAAGGTGATTAAACCTGGAGACCTTTGCAAGTTGAAGAGACTCAACATTCTGTATTTCTGTAGGTTTTCTTTTTTGTTTGTTTATTTTTTAAATTATGCCTTAGATAACATTTCACACAGTGGTTACATAACTGCTGATGTCATTTTTACTTTGTCTCTGGCCTACTATGCTGCATAATTACCAACATATCTCTACATGGTGCAGCGTTTCTTTCCATATCAGAGAAAGGTTTTTCGTTTCTATAGCTATGAAGGTTCCCCCCAACCATCCCCAGGAAGGCCACAAAATTGTGCTAGGGATTGTGGAGGGAGGAGAGAACACCAAGGTCCAAAACCAACAGCAATGGCAAGAGGAATCCTCTATCAACTCCGCTCATTCTCCAGCCATTACGTACAAACTTCAGCCTCAAAGAGCAAGCAACAAAAGGAGCAAAATAAAGTGAAAAGCTCCATTCAAAGAAAAGTAAAAACCTACTAAAAGCAAGTTCAAGTTGGCATGATAACTCTTTCTCAATTTTAGAATTCCTAGCTGTATTCAAAACAACTGGGTGCTAGCCAATCTTTGTTCCAACTGGAGCATTGGAATAGAAGGATAAAGGCTCTTTGGGAAGGACAGGCAGGGGAGACAAGGAGGGGGTGTCACCCTCTATGTCAGTGACCAGCTGGAGTGCATGGAGCTCCACCTGGGGATGGTCGAGGAACCAGAGAGCTTATGGGTCAGGATTAAAGGGAGGGCAAGGACAAGGTGACATTATAGTAGGGGTCTGCTACAGGCCACCTGACCAGGAAGACTGAGTGGATGAAGCCCTCTACAGACAGAGAGGACCAAGCCCTGGTCCTCATGGGGGACTTGAACCACCCCAGTATCTGTTGGAGGGACAACACAGCAGGTCTTAAGCAATCCAGGAGGTTCCTGAAATGCGTTTATGATAACTTCCTTCTCCAAGTGACAGAGGAGCCAACAAGGAGCGGTGCCGTGCGGGACCTTGTTCTCACCAATAAGGTGGGGAATGTGAAGCTCAAGGGAAGCCTTGGCTACAGTGACCATGAAATGGTGGAGTTCAAGATCCTTAGAGCAGCGAGAAGGGCGCACAGCAAGCTAACTACCGTGGACTTCAGGAGGGCAGGCTTTGGCCTCTTCAGGGATCCAGTTGGTAGAGTACCATGGGATAAAGCCCTGGAGGGAAGAGGGGCCCAAGAAAGCCAGTTAATATTCAAGAATCACCACCTCTAAGCTCAGGAGCGATGCATCCCAAAAAGGAGGAAGTCGGGCAAAAACACCAAGAGGCCTGCATGGATGAGTGTGGACCTCCTGGACAAGCTCAAGCACAAAAAGGAAGCCTACAAGAGTGGAAGCAAGGCCAGGCAGCCTGGGAGGAATACAGAGAAATTGTCTGAGCGATCAGGTTAGGAAAGCTAAAGCCCAGGCAGAATTAAATCTGGCCAGGGATGTCAAGGGCAACAAGAAAAAGCTTTTATAGGTACGTAAAAGGAAGACTAGGGAAAACACAGACTCTCTCTGGAAGGAAACAAGAGACCTGGTTACCCAGGATATGGAGAAGGCTGAGGTACTCAATGACTTTTTTGCCTCAGCCTTCACCAGCAAGTGCTCAAGCCACACCGCCCAAGTCGCAGAAGGCAAAGGCAGGGAGTGGGCAAATGAAGAACTGCCCACTGTAGAAGATCAGGTTCAAGACCATCTAAGGAACCTGAAGGTGCACAAGTCCATGGGACCTGATGAGATGCATCCATGGGTCCTGAGGAAACTGGGTGAAGTTCCCACTGACTGGAAAAGGAGAAATATAGCACCCATTTTTAAAAAGGGAAAAAAGGAAGTACCTAGGGAACTACCAGCCAGTCAGTCTCACCTCTGTGCCCAGCCAGATCATGGAGCAGATCCTCCTGGAAACTATGCTAAGGCACATGGAAACTAAGGAGGGGATTAGTGACAGCCAACATGGCTTCACTAAGGGCAAATTTTGCCCTTAGCTTGACAAATTTAGTGGCCTTCTACGACGGGGTTACAGCGTTAGTGGATAAGGGAAGAGCAACTGACATCATCTACCTGGACTTGTGCAGGACATTGTCAAATGCTTTGCACAACATCCTCATCTCTAAATTGGAGAGACATGTATTTGACAAATGGATCACTCAGTGGGTAAGTAATTGGCTGGATGATCACACTCAAAGAGTTGTGGTCAACAGCTGGATGTCCAAGTGGAAATCAGTGACAAACAGTGTTCCTCAGTATTGCAGCCAGCACTGTTCAACATCTTTGTCGATGACAATGGACAGCAGGGTTGAATGCACCCTCAGCAAGTTTGCCAACAACAGCAAGCTGTGTGGTGCAGTCAACATGCTGGAGGGAAGTGATGCCATCCAGAAGGACCTTGACAGTCTTGAGAGATGGGCCCATGCAAACCTCATGAAGTTCAACAAGGCTAAGTGCAAGGTCCTGCACACGGGTCGCGGCAATCCTAAGCACAAACACAGGCCAGCAGGAGAATGGATTCAGCACAGCCCTGAGGAGGACTTGGGGACGTTACTTTACGAGAAGCTCAACGTGACCTGGCAATGGGCACCTGCAGCCCAGAAGGCCAACCATATCCTGAGCTGCATCAAAAGAAGCGTAACCAGCAGGTCAAGGGAGGTGATTCTCCCCCTTCCACTCCACTCTTGTAAGACACCGCCTGGAGTACTATGTTCAGCTCTGGGGCCCTCAACATAAGAAGGACATGAACCTGTTGGAGCAAGGCCAGAGGAAGGCCACAAAGACGATCAAAGGGCTGGAGCACCTCTCATATGAAGACAGGCTGAGAAAGTTGGGGCTGTTCAGCCTGGAGAAGAAAAGGCTCTGAGGAGACCTTACTACAGCCTTCCAGTACTTGAAGGGGGACTAGAAGAAAGCTGGAGAGGAACTTTTTACAAGGGCATGTAGTGATAGGACAAGGGGTAGTGGCTTTAAACTGCAAGAGGGCAGATTTAGATTAGATACAAGGAAGAAATTTTTCACAATGAGAGTGGTGAGGCACAGGAACAGATTGACGAGAGAAGCTGTGGATGCCCCATCCCTGGAAGTGTTCAAGGCCAGGTTGGATGGGGCTTTGAGCAACCCAGTCTAATGGAAGGTGTCCCTGCCCATGGCAGGGGGGCTGGAATGACATGATTTTTAAGGTCGCTTCCAACACAAACCATTCTATGATTTCTATGAATGCTATACATTACCTTTAAATATGATCCGTAGTATTTTGTTACATAAGGACTATCACACTGACTTAAAACAGTTATCTCTTGCTGTATATCTTCTATTTCATCTTCTGCTTCCTCAAGGTCTATGATTTTTATAGCAACCACTTGCTGTGTCCGATTATCAATTCCTTTAAAGACTTCACCAAAGGAGCCTTTCCCAATGCGTTCCAGTTTTGTGAATAGTTCTTCTGGGTCTGCTCTATGGTTCTAGAAAAAAGAAGAGGAAAAAAAGAAAGATACATGAGTTACTTTACTTCCAAGTTATTAGCCCTCACTACTTCTCAAGAAGCACATCATCCAGATTTATCATCACTAGAACGTTCACATCAGATGAATTTATTTCCTGCGCACTAACTTCTAATTCAGCTATTAGTTACAGAACATACATTATGCAATTATGTCAAAGGTAAATGAGCCTCACCAGGAAGGGAATCAGGTACAAACCTCATTTTACTTCCCCATATAACAACCCATTAAAAGGAAAGAATAGAGCTGTTCTTAATATTAATCCTATCTGTGCAGTAATTCAGAAGATCGGGGAATGCAAATACTGGCACAGAAGCACTAACATCATCACCCAGGAAGAAAAGGCTGGGCTTTCTACCTGGCCAACAGCCTTGGGCAGACAAAGCATCCTATCTAGTAATACAGAGTGGAGCTGGTTGCGAGAGGATACTGGTATTATATATAGTATAGTGAATACTACCTGGTATTCACCGGCAGATTCCGAGATCTGGTAAGATCAGGTGTCTCCAGGGCAGCTAAAAGTGCTGACAGAAAGTAGAGCAAAAGGGACTGAGAGATGTTTGAAGAAGGAATAAGAAGACCGGAGCAGGGTACTGAAACTGGGGTACTGATCAGAACTGGCTGGTATCACCCAAGCATGCCTTAAAAAGGGGAACAGAGCACCGGGCAGCATAGCACTGCTGAGGACACCTGGCTTAGGGTCTCTGTTGATTCACTATTAAGTTCAGCAGACAGATTATTATACAAAGATTTTAAATTTCTCAGCTCCATTCAAGTAGTCACAAAGAAAACAAGAAGGAAGGAAATTCTCATTTTCCCTTCAA
This sequence comes from Phaethon lepturus, assembly GCF_000687285.1. Taxonomy (NCBI): domain Eukaryota; kingdom Metazoa; phylum Chordata; class Aves; order Phaethontiformes; family Phaethontidae; genus Phaethon; species Phaethon lepturus. The sequence goes on from NW_010533773.1 coordinate 25,001, forward strand.
GAAAAAGCACCTACATGGCTGCTTAGAGAACCTTGTGTATACAAAAAACACAGCAGTGACTTCTGAAGGATACTGATGACTTGCTCCACAGTTTAAGAACACAAATCTTTAGCCCACAGTAAGAAAGTGTTTTTAGGAGGCAAGACAGATGTATTAACAGAACAGCCTACACTTTACAGAACAGAATATATTAGTCGTGTCAGAACTGGGCAACTCATTGCACAAATCAATCTTTGAACAAGAAACATCTGCCCAAAAAAGGCTTCTGATTAAATAGCAACATTTGAAAATATGAAAGATATTCTTTGCTTTAGATCTTTCTTGCACTCCAGAACTCAGAACTGGCAAAAAGAAGTGACAGTTTTGGCAAGAGCAGACATTCAACCCAAGGCACAGAAATACTCAAGTATCAACATGAAACTCCAGAAAACATCTTTACACTAGCAGTCTTGCAAATGGATGCAAAAATATTTACTGGGAGGAAAAAATACATTACTACTTTAACCAATGGACCAATTGTGCAAAATGGACAATCTCATTTCCTTACTGAGCCCGTATTGTCACTTCTTTCCTTCTACCAGAACCAGAATTTATTCTACAATATGGTGAGCTGAATCAGGAAACAGATTTAGCTAAGAGTTAACCATATGATATGTCAGGTTTATTTTCAGCGGAATTGGTTCACTGCTCGTATATACCAAGCTGTCACTTGTGCTATCACAAGAGGAGGGAACATGACATGCTAATCGGTGTAGACAGATTTTTAGATTTTGCAAATATGCAAGACACACTGCTGGTCCTGAGCAGCACATTAAAGCAAGAAGAATGAGGAATTTCCCCTTTGTCTACAATGAGCTCATTGCTACTCTGCTCCATTAAAAAAAAAAACACAACAACCAAAATACCCACTTTCAGAGAAATAATTAAGCAAAAAATTTTGTACTTTCTTCTGTTAATAGATCCCAAGAAAGACTTAGAAGATGAACAAATACATAATCAAAGTAATGAAAAAAGATAGGATGAGTACTATTCTGATCTAAAATCTGGGACAACTAATATTATTATACGTGGAATGAAAACGACTGAAGGCCTCAGGTGCTCATAAAGCTTTTAGCTAGACAACAAAGACCCAGTAAATCTTCAAAATGCCCAAAGATAGCCATATTGTCATATGCTACTGCATCAGCTCCTGCCATCTTTTCATGGTTAAGAGTAAAAAAAAAAAATCATATTTCTTTAAAAATAAAACAATCTTCTATTTTCAGATGCGTTTCAAAAAATTATTGCAGGGACAGGTGTGGCAAAAGCAGCAGCGACTGCCACCTGGCCTATCCCTGCTGCTAGTTAAGCTGCCAAAATGTCATTTCGCTAGCAACCTAACGTGTTCCTGAACTACAACATTAGTTGCAATAAGGAATAAGTAACTGATAGATATCCATTTACAATAAACAAAGACACAGACTCCCAAGAAACAAGAGTTAAGAGAGAGGATTGGCAAAACCTTTCATTAACCCTAAAATACTCATCTTCAGAAAAACTAGCTTCATTTTGAAACATACTTGGAGCCTGGGATTCCAGGAATCAGTCATGCTAACTAATAGCTATTGTTGATTTGAGATGAAACCTGTTAAAACACTTCCAGACAGATAAAAGAAAAGCAATTTAATCACAGACATAGTCAGCTAATCCAGCTATTCACAAATGTTTGATGAACTCAAAGGGCAATGCTTGCATTTTGCTTGGGGAAAAACTTTACGCAGAAAATTCCTCTGGGCTCTTCAGTGGAAGTGTACATTGCTCACTCCTATACACCCACCTAACCGTCATCAACGAAACAAGCCAGGCCTCCAAACTCTCTCCCCCAGGCTACTTCAGGTGAATCAGAGCTTTAAAGGCTTTTTTAACTTCCAAAAACTCCCAACACCATTATGTGGGAGTGCTGGAATACAGGGGGAACCATCGGCAGGACTGGACTTCCCGACACTGCAGAACTCCACGTACATCCCTGGGAGGGAGAGGTGGAACAGAGGGGCATCAGAGGAGAACAAACTGTGCAGGACTACTAGAGGAAAGAGTCACATCTTTCTATTCTGAGAAAATCCTCTCGCAGCAAGCAAAGTCAGCTTTACAGCTTCTGTTATTCACCAAGCCTGACAAGGGACTATAGGACACTCCAGGATAAGGGCAAATATTTCTGACCAGCTATAGCTAATATTGAGATAATGTCCTTGGAAAGGCTTCAAACTTAGAACACTACATAACTTACGTCCTTAGAACAAAGACTGCTTTTTGAAACAACTTTCCTTTTACCTTTCTTAATTTCTTTATCTTTTAGACTATTGTTCTACAGGAATGTTTTTCTACAATAAAAAAAAACACCCAAACTTTAAAAGACTACTTTTTTAAAAAAGAGTAAGCCTATCCTCCTTCTCCTGGTATAGAAAAGGATGGTAATACATTTTAAATAAAAGTGTGTATGTGTATATACACACTCCCAATATATACCAATAAAATTTTTTAAGCACAGCTGCCAGCTAAGCTTCTAATACAGTAAAAATTAAGATTTCTAACACTCCTGAGCAAAACAGCCAAATGTTATTCCCTGTTCTTTCACTGAATGGGAAAAAGGCTTAGGAATTTTGAAAGTTACCTGCATGAGTAATTGTTGGGTTTCTTTTTTAAATAAATACTGGTTTCTATGGGGAGTCATGTCTGTTGGGCAGCAGACGGTAACAATACAACAGACAGTATATGGGCTCCATCATCAACTCTTCAAAGATAACGCCTATGAGTGGACAAATCAGGAGAATTTGTTGCTTCTCCCCTCCCTAAGCCCATTTCTGCAGACAAAAGCAGCAACACATATGACAAGCACAGGCACATTCACATGCCAATTTCAATCTCGCCAGCATGAGTAACAGTACCAGCACAAGCGTGACAACACAAGCCCTCTGCATAGCTTAGGTAGTCCACCATTTCACCAGCCCGGCACAATTATGCAGCCTGCGCTAGTGCTCAGTAAAATATCTCCTCCTGTCTTAATACAACCATGTGCCATTACTGCGTATGTTTATACACATATGTATGCACGCATACAGAGTCACAGGATAATAGCATAATTCAGCTTGGAAGGGAGCTCAGGAGGTCATCTAGTCCAACCACCTGCTCAGAAGCCCCAAATAAAAAACACCAACGCATAACTTTTGCCAGTATACCTTCAGTAGCTGCATGGAGTATTCTGACAATACAGCTTATATAAGCATTTTCTTGTTGTTCTGATAAACACAGCTATGCAGGAATGTCCTGGCTGCATTCTGCTACAAGACAGACTGGCTGACTCACCTTCCCACCTGTGACCCTTTCATGTACCTGTTCTCCAAATTGCACATTCTTCCTTTGAAACAAAGTTAAGGCACACAGCATATCTACCTTCAAAGGTTATACAGGTATCTAATGACACACACCAAATTAGAAGAAACAATATCTATGTTAGACTGCCTCAGGATCTGTCAATGCAGGACTGTTTACAGAAACAGGTCTTCTAAGAAGGTTCATTAATGAATTTTGTTAAAGAATACAGAGTACAACTGGATGAAAAACCAAAGCTTCAAAGAATCTTGGACAGTGACTGAGCTAATGCCTTGTATCTAACAAAATCAAAACCAGGATTCTCTAGGTCTCCCAAAGCAAATAGTTTAACATAGTCTTGTGAGATTCTTCTGAGCAGTCTGTCAATGTGAGATTGAAATGTTCTCACAGAAACAGAAATGCCGTTATACTATCTGGATTTTCAAGCATCTCCCAGGCTTTACTTGGAACAGAACTTCCCTTAAAATTGTAGCAGTACTACAGAATAGCTCACCTGCACTGGGACACATTACTCAAATATGCATTAGATAAAGAAGCAATAACAGGCTCAAAAGATTTTATAAAAGGTTGGTAAGAGAAGACTACAATGGCTGTCTACTCGCATGTTTTTAAAGTGTATGCCACTATGGCACCCTAACACATACTAGTATCTTTGGAAGACATCAGAATTATCAGTGTGTTTAAAAGATCACCATTTCAAGCAATTGCTCACTAAAGTAAAAACCTGATCTTCACAACCAGGGAGCAGTCAAAGGTATGGAAAAGAGCTATCTTACAGAGAAGTCGAGGAAAACAAGGAGGTTATGTTATGACAAAATATTTAAAAACAAACCAAAAATGACCCACCATCAAAAAAGAGCTCAGTAATTAATTTTTTGTGCAGCCACACAGTTACGTTAGCATTAAAATGCCATTTCAGAAATGTATGCCAACTTTGTTGCTGAAGCCAGCATGCACTGCATCATTTCTCTTAAGTCCCACTGTCTGCACTGTCTGAATTATGGCTAATAATAAAATTAAATAGCAATTATAAGGCCTAGCTTATTATCTGTAAAATCTCCAAGACACCTTTTATTGTCTTAAGAATGAATACCTGAAATACCATGAGTAAAAAAGACACTTGAAAGTCAATAAAAGAGAGAGATTAAAAGTTAAGACATTTAATCTATTCTCTGCATTTACCTGACTTACAAAATACTGTATCTGGGTTGAGCACATTGAAATCACAGGTAATCAGTCCATTCACAGACATTTATCTATTCTCAGAAAATAAAGTACTTCAAAGTTTTTCTTCTGTTCAGACCCCCCAAAATATTGAAATTCAGATGGAATAAGATTGGTAAACCTGATAGGCTATGGAACTTCTTAGAGTAATGTCTTAATCAACAGATACATTTATCTTAATTGAATTTCCTTCCGTACACTATCTGCATGTAGTTTCAGATATTATATATGTACATGAATTATACACCATACATATTCTATTCTACAATAATATTTATTCACATGCATTGTATATATTTCCATATTTTACCTGCATAAGGAATATCTAACTTCTTTACAACAAAGCCACCACAGATAGTGATAGATTTAGACTCCTGGAGCTCCTCCCCACCTCCCCCTGCTAATTTTATTTTAAAATCCTATTACAATTAAAGTTACTCACACAAACAGTGCCATAGGCATGTATGTGTGTATATATATATATAAAAATTTTAACAGTTTGAAGTTAATGAAGGCACAGGTGCAGATCCATTATTACTTATAAAGAATTGGAAAGAAAAGGAACTTGCAGACATTCAAAACAAGGGTGGAACCTGTAGCCATCTTTTTTCTCCATCTTGCACGCACACTCTTGCTTCTCAGAGACTTTCACATGTAACTAAACTCTGATGCTACCCTGCAGTCCTATTCAAGACTCAAACATCAGGATAGTAGATACTTCATTATATTTACTGAAACTGTATGATACACACTGAAGAAAGTTATTTTAGCAACAAAACAATTTGATTTTGTAACCTATCAAACTTTTACATTATCAAGCTTTTCTACATGATCAGTAGCAAAAACTAGATCTGAGCTTTGCTGTCCTTAAATGGGACCTGACCTCTGTTACACCATTTATGAAACATCTCCCTTATCTGACAAGGCCAAGACTCATTGTCATTTTTAATGAGAACCTGGAGAACTTTAATACAAAACAAAAGCAAAAATAAGCAAGCAAAAAAACCCATGTGGCTTTGTTTTCATCAAGACAGCCATTAGGTGAGCTGCTTGAAAATTCATGACTATCAAAACTTTAAAACCAGCATTCAAACCCACCCATTCTCAGATTTTTAAGGAAAGAAACACCTTCATCTTCAAACCACCTCTGACCTGTGGCAGATGCAAGCTGTCAATTGTATGTTGGGCTGAAAATGGAAACCAGGTGAACTCACTTCCTCTATTCTTAGCTATTCTTTCACTTTGGTGACACAACATGAAGCAGCTTAGGAAACAGCATAAATAAGCAAAAAGAAAGAATAACACCACACGTCCCAAAGACTAGCTCTTTGACACAGGCAATTAAAAAAAGTTACACCAATTATTTATGAAAAGTATTCTGCATTGAGGAAAGGAAACACAAGTAAGCTTCTCTGTAACCGAATATCCTTACATTTCCAATGGAGTCCCACTTAGCTTCCACTTCCACCTTTTAACCACCTAATACCTTGTAAAAAAAAACAACAACCTCAAACCACTGCATACAGCTGCATATCCTTCAGTCTGCTCTCATCTCTGAGGAGCATGGCCTACCAAGAGTCAGAGGAATTAAGGAAGGAGGGGGGCACAAATTATGTGGCTAGGTCTTTACTATGATTTGAAAAAGATGTAAGTGACTGAGCACCCTACACCTAGGAAGGATGGACATCCTTAGATGGAGACAGAAGTCAGTCCAGGAAATCAACAGGTTCTGCTATCCCAAAGCATTCAAACTCCATTCTGCATTTATTAGAGTTCAACAAGCTGATCTTTCAAAACCAGCATAATTTCCTTTGTTGAACAGTGCAGGACAAGTGACTGCTGAATGGGTAATTAACCCACCTCAACGAACTAACTGCCGGTACATCTGCATTAGAAATCAGAAGATACAGGACTCCTGCAATTTCTTATTGATGAAGAACATTTGTAATCTCTCCATTTTTATGAACTGCTATGAAAAACCTAACCTGCTGAGAGATTACAAAAGCCACGTCTAAAAGGAATATGGAGAAATAACCATTTATGGGCCACAGCCTGCTTTCAGGAGCATGGCTTTCCTTTCAGCAGGCAGCCTGCTTATCAGTACACAAACAGTTTTTTATTTTTGCCACACCCATTTAAAGGAACAACTACATCAAAACTCTGCCAGCAATAAACTGTATCATTACAGCATTTGGACCATTTTCCTAATATTTAGGGGTTCGGTATCTACAGCCAAGTGGCAGCTGCTAGATAAATTTTACAGGCCTCCTCACTGCTCCATCTTAGAAGCCATTTTAGCATTTTTTCTGTGCAAGTTAGAACTTGATACACAGATTTTCCTCCTGTAAATAAGATTAAACTTGTACTATAATCCAGATAGAAAAAAATAACAAAATCCAGCTTTTTAACTTGCCAGTTCATAAACTAGAAAGCAGCAACAAGACCTCAAGTTTAACACACACATAAGTATTTTTGTTGTCTCTCTACTGAAGTAGTCATTACTTATTTTCAGGCTAAACAAAATTAAAGCAAGGCAGAAAACCACTGGTTGAAAAAGGATGGCTCCAAAACACAATGTGGGTTAAAGAGCAGGCCACAAGTTTATTTACCACAGATAGCTCTCCAGGCATAATCACTGCCTGCAATGAACCCCAAGTGGGAACCCATTCCTTTAGCTTTGGTAAGCACCGTTTTGAAAAAGGAAGGCAAACACACCAGTCTACTAGAATACTAGATTTCTGTCCTCTCCCCAAGGCTAGACGACCACAAGCTTGAGAGCTATACTCTCCTCTTGAATACTGGCCCTCGATCACATTAATCATACTGGACCTGAAGCTACAAGAAGCACACAATGAAAAACCAGAAATACAACTCCAAAATGAGCTACAAAGGAAGCAAGAAACCTACCCTGCCAGAACCAACCTGCCCGTTTCAGGAAACTCCTTTTTCAATTACTTTGCAGCTCATTCATAGCATGGCAAAGCATCTCATTACATAAAAAGCAAAGAGAAGGGGGAGGGGAGGAAGAGAAACACCCTGAAAAAAAATTCAAATTCTTCTTGCCAACTAGGCTGGAATAAAGCTCTGCAGGAATGTAAAAATGTTCTTGCTATGACCGGTTGCCAGATGACACCTTCCTAGGTGAGAGATCAACAGCAAGCTCATCTTGCTCCACTCATAATTCACTATATGCTTTTAATTGATTTACATCACTAGAAATTAAATCTTTTCCATTCAGTGTTTTACATTTAGACACTTTACACCACTCACGGTCATTTCAAGCTGTACAGTGTTTTTATTACTCTGCACTCAGCTCCCAACACAGCAGCCTGCATTGAAATACAACTTGACATCTATCAAAGCATAGACACTCTCTGATACCCCCAGTCAACATTATTCAAATATTCAGAACATGTAACAGTACCCAGTTGAAAGGAAAGCCTGCAAAAGATTCGGGAGCAGGAGGGAAACAGAAAAAACCCCATCACATTCTTCAAGACTGAACAGATGGTTCTTGAATACTGGTTCACGAGCACAGCGCAGCCACCCTGGGCTCTTAGGCTCCCCCTTCCACAGACAGCTTAAGTGTGAAACCTGCAGGTAACCAACATTTCTCATTCCTTGTTCTCCTTCATCAATGCATACAGAATTCATGCAGATCCAGGAGAGATCACACCACAAAGCTTTTCCAGATACACTGCCTCAATCAAGACCATTCAAATACAGATTTTGGCAAGATAAGCTTGACTTCACACTTCTAAGAGTCAACTATGCAGTTCTTCAAAGCTTTCTTCATAAAGAAAGATCTAAGCTGAAGCCACGCTCTTTCCCAAGTTACTGACCTAATCAATATAGCCTATCTCTGCAAAACCACACGCAACAGGATATGAGGCAGAATGAGACTGGTGAGCTACTGTTACCTTGTCAGTCCCTTTATTAATAGTTTCTCCGATTGAGTTCTTTTTGCCAGATTTATTTGGCTAGCAATCCCTCTGGCAGAATGGATTCCAGTGAATATCACTAGATGGGCACCCTTCCCATGAGATTTAAGTGTCTCCTTCAGAGCCAAGGAGCGTGCTCAGTGATCCTCATCTAATCAGCAGAACAGACTTGTTCTAGAAGAACTGCTAGAAGTTTAAATTTAAAGAACAAATGACAGTTCTTTAAATAGAGTAAAAACTGGTGAGGCAGTATTAGGAAGGAATTTGATTTGCAATTATTATAAGTTAGAACAAAATAGCAGGATTTGGAACAGTGGCTCCTGACACGATAGATACCTCACCAACTCTATTTCTGCAAAGACAATATACATGTAGCCACTAATTACAGCATGCCAGAACATTATTTGTTACAGAAGAATTTAAAAACCAACTTTGTACTGTTCATCCCCAACCCCATCCCCCCTAAAACCCATCCCTGAACTCTTCAAGTGTCTGTCAATTATTAAACTCAGTCCCTAAGAATAAACGAAAGACAAAACAATAGTCTCTTACCACTTTTCAGAGTTGATTACTCTTTCTTAAAGCCGAAGGTAATCACCAAAGAGCAAACGAGTGGTACTTTTACTAACAGGTTTAAAATTCATCCTTTCACTTTTGGAGTGAAAACAATGAAAACTGAGGATAATACGCTTGCCTACCTTTACTAAGATGTTTCACATGATAAATATTATTGCAAAGGCACATTCAGTCATACATACCCATCATGGTGTGCCACAAAGTTACAATACATAAAGAAAGAATCTTCCCCTCAAAATAAGCATCTGAAGAATTTTGTTTCTTTTTTAACAACAAATTGCAACATAATACTGAGCTACTACTTGGTATATATCCTCCTTTCTGAGGAAAAGGAGCAAAGAAAAAGAAAACTTTCATCAGGACTTGTAAAGCATGACAATAAGACACGGGAGTTCAAAAACAGCCAGTGTGAATCTTTTCAATGTTAAATTCAACAGAAAAAAAACACTACAGAATAAAGTAACAATTACTTATTTTTACAAGTTAAAAGTCTGGTTTCAGATGTAATGTTTTTGCCTTTTGGGAAAAATTATCCTCTGCCCAAAACTGAAGAGTATATGATGGTACAGAGTGATTAAGGTGAGACAAGCTGAGTTTGTTTTACGTGCTCTCTGCAGCTTCAGCAGATTTGCCTCTGAACTCCAGGTCAGTGCGCTTAAAGCATGCATAAAACTGACAAATCTGCACAAAAAATACTAGTAAAAGACTACTGTGGATTTTTTCTTTTAAGCCTAATAAACACATATGCAGAATTCCAGCTGATTATACCTACACAGCTCCCATGCGTCAAACACTTTCCAAAGCTTCCTGTATCCTCCTCCTCTGATAACAGTAAGACAGTACAAGTATAACTGAGCCCTACTTTTGTCATCAGAATAACTTACTACAGTGCACAAGATGGAAGTACCAAATTAGCTAATAAAGCCTGAGCTGAGTTAGCAGACTACTGTTGGGTATGATACAGCTTGTACATCAAGCATGACTGGGAAAGGAGCAACTGCAGTGTTGAATTCCACAAATATTTTAACGCCTATCTGTTTCGAGTACAGAGAGGCATGTTCTCCACAGGTCTCAAAATACTATCTTCCTGCAGTCTGCCTGCACTGTGGCTCAAAGTACAAATCAAGGAACTGAAATTGGACAAGGCATTCATCACCAAAACATGGGAGTCCACCCTAGCTTAATCATAAGAAATCCCTGTTTTCTAGGCACTGTGGAAGTCTCCTGGTGTCCTGCAAGTGCTAGACTCTCCGGTTTCCTTTAGAGTAAGTCCTGTCTCTAAATAATGAAAGTTTAAAGCCTTTTCGAATTTGCTGTAGAAGCATCTGGATACAGCTCAGTTCCTAGGAGAGGAATAAATTAACAGATACTTTAATGGATCTTTCTTCAAAGGTTTAAGCTCCTCTAATGCCCACCCTCTAAATATTTTGACAGTAACAGACTGCTTGCTCTTAACAGAAGTCATATTCTTGCAACTGCAATGCATAAGGTTTACTAGAAATCTGACACTTCCAGACTAGCTTTGGGCACCACACAAACATCTCATTTCTACAGGTTCACTAATTTAAGAGAAAATGTATTTTTTCTTGGTCTATGAAAAAGAGCACTTCCAACATTAAATGCTACCTTTCCTTTAATCTTTCTACACCTGTTCAATAAGACTGATCTGCCAGTCTGAGCATCCTGCAGGGAGAGACTCTCCAGCTGCCAGGCTCAAGGTTGTTCAGTGAGCAGCACCCTACAGCCAGCCTGTTAATTGGCAGCATGGAGAGCAAAGCTCACCTTTACCTCCCAGTTTGTATTTAATCAATCAATCCTTCAATTGTGAATCAGAGTACACCGCCTGGCAGGTCACGTGCTTCTGGCTGCTCTGCTTTTAGAGGAAGTTAGGCTTTTTATTGCAAGATAGCCTGAATGCCAATAAAAGTAGACGGAGATCAGACCTAAACAACCTTTCTGGCTGCGCTCAAGACTCCTGCCATCCAGGATCAGGAGATACCAACAAAGCCTTGAGAAAGGAAACAAAAAGTGTTTAGATGAGGAGGATAGCAGAGACGCAGAGAAATAAAGCCCCAAATCAGGCACAAAGACACATATGCTGACAAGAAGAATTGCAAATGAGAAGAATCAGCATTTCCATGAGTATTTCACAGACTTAAGATTTTGCACAACAAATTAGAATAGGAAAAGGGAAAGTTTATACACAAAAACCCTACCAGCTAAAAAAGGGCATTTATTACTTGAGTGATGTTCCATTGCTGAAGTTTACAGACTAGTTTGAAAATTTAGGATGCTGACAGACAGAAAAATTTCCTCACTGTCCACCTTAGAAAGGTTAGTTATTACTCATTTGTAAGTTAACAGTTTCCAGCCTCTTTGATTTGTAAAGAGGTTTTGGAATACTGTATGAGATGCTGATAGTAACATAAGTTCATCAGAAATGCATCAGTCTGAAATGACTTACATATTAATGACTTTCTGATCACTTGAAACAAATACCACCCCCTGAACTATGCTTCCTGCCTGCTGGGCAAGAAAAAAGCAGTAGGGGAGGACTACTAATTAAGGGTAGTACTTAGAACAGAGCTTCACTCCAGCTCTGTTTTCAGTACAGGCCCTGGATTTGGAAAGACACTGGCAGACTCTAACACCTCTCTTAGAAGCCACATCCAGAAATGCTCCCTACGAGTTCAACTGGAATCCTTGAAGCTAGCACCAGTGGACAAGTTTCTCACTGCAAGATCTCAAAGCATTCCAGAGTAAGAACTAGTTTGAATACTTCTATCCCATTAGAAAAAGAAACAAATTTACAGTGACATTACTGAATAAAAACTCCAGCCTGACATTCTAAGTTATTGCAAACTGTGCTTCATGTAACCAGGACACTTTAATTGTGCTCACATAGCTCCATCAACCTTTCATTTTTCCTTCTAGTCTTGGATTCTGTAAAAGTGCCATAATTTGGCTTATCATACTCAACTTCAGAGCACTCATTTTATACATTCACTGAGTACTTTGATTTTATTGAATGGGCTTAGAATTTTGGCAGCCGAGTAAGTTAACATTATACAATTGGATCAAGTGGAGCCTTTCCAAAGGAGTGAGGAAAATGAATGTGTTTAGGAAGTTGTTTGCAGAGGCAAGAATTGTTAGGTATAAAATCTGGTTTTGTTAGGGACACAAGACAGGTTAAACAGAACACAACCGCTACATAAACAAACGGTTCTGTAACTACTCATAAGGGCAACAGATAATACTACCTCTGGGTCTTCCATTGTTGCCAGGGTACTGAAAGTCAGACTCCAAGTTCACCAAAATAACTCTATGTGACTTTCTGTAATTTTCCATCTTCGGATTTTTTTTTTTTTTTTTAAAAGGGCACCTGACTCTTCATAAGATGAAAGAACTTAAAACAGACAAAAACAGTTCTGTTATATTTCGGTGATAAACCATCAAAGTCATCTTTTTGGAGTATGGGAATTATATAATACATTATTTCTAGATTTTTGTTGATACTTTTTTTTAATATAATGAAATGGGAGGGGAAGTATAAGGTTACAGTAAAACAGAGAACTTCAAACCTGTAACACATTCTCTGGCAAATTCAGTTTCCAACTGTTATATTCAATAAAATGTTTCCCTCAAGACAGCCTACTAAACAAGGGGTTTGACATTACAGGCACTTTCCCCCAGTAATAGTTTTAACGTAACTATTAGATCTTCTTCCATCACAGAAGAACGTTTTTATTCTTTCTTTGATCGATCACCAAGCATTTACTTTAACATTGAGCAAAAGCAGGGACGCTTTTACCACCACTTCAATAATTCTGACTGAATAGTTCAGATAGGTTAAAAAACCAAAAGCAGCAACTCCTATACCTCAGACTACCACACTCTTCTAGAACAGGTGTTTTGGGGTTTTTTAATTAAAAAAACTATATTATGACTCTTCTAAAAGAAGAACGAGCGCAGTAGTTTTGCACCAAATTCTATTTCTTTGTATTCTAAGACTTTCAGGACTTGTGCAATAGCCTTCATAAAAAAAGTCACCAAGGGAAAAACGTATTTTAATTCTACGCAGCTGTATGTATCTAGCAGTTTCAAAAAATACTTCAAACATACAGATATATATTAAGGGCTCTGGGTTAAACTAAAAACAATACTAGTGGAACTAAGTATGCTATTACATAAAGTTTATTGGTATAATGATGGAAAACAGGACCTTAAATAGTTTCAAGGTCCTTTTGTGATGACAGGGCAGCTATGGAAAATAGGACAGCAATACATTAAGCTGATATAAAAATAAAAAACTGGCAAACTTTAATTTTGAAGCAGTCTCCTAAATATAAACACATTAAAAAAAACAGAGGATATAAGAAAAGAAACTCAGGCTAAAAGCCTCTAAATATTTTCTCACAAAATTTCTTTAGGATGTACCAATACAATAGGAACCCTGACATATTAATGGAACAAGCAGGCTGAGATAATGTGGTTTATGTCCTCTTATATCAATAGAAAGTCAATGGATGACCAAAACTTAACTGATTTCAGAAAGCCTGCAAGTGATTAGAAATCAGAAAGGTAAACCAAACCTTGGTATTGTAACTGGCCTAAATTAATATACAAATACTCTTTATACATCAATTCTACACCTTCCAAAACTGATGAACTTACCCAAAAGAAATTAACTTTCTGTTCTGAAACCTCCTGAACTCTTTACTGTACATGTCTCACATACACAGAGATGTACCACACAGGCTTCTATGTTATTTGAACTGAAAAACCTCCAGTATTATACAGGCATGACTATCCCAGAAGTTAAGAGAAAGCTGAAAACACTGACTGGGCTGCCAGTGTCTGACAAGCAAAAAACAACACTGAAATGAGTTTGGTCCTTGGCTTCTTTATGCTTGATAAAGATCTCTGACCAAACTTGTATTAGACTGTCCAATGGAGTAAGAATGAAGAGTCAGAGGTATTCCACCTCTCCTATGAAAACCAGTAACATACGAGCTTGTTTGCTTTATAAGCAGATACCACAAACAGAGAGAAACACCAGGTCACACTCCCAGCCGAAGAGAGGTTCAAGTTTCTGACAGATGACGGCTCCCCACAGCAAGCTGGCCGCTGTGCTGTATCACCACCGGACCTCGCCTTTACCACCTTTCCATTAATCGCAAGGTCCTCGGAGAAGCTGCGCTACAGGCCCAGCGCCAAGTGCATGCTGGTGGGGAAGTCCTGCAGGAGGTACGCTTGCCAGCGAGCCTGATATGTCATTTACAGCACACCCACACACCCTGCGATTAACTTCATTTCGCCTTTAATCAGTTTTAGAAGCTCTTACGTGCTCCTGGATGCACCGCGGCCAACCCTGAACAAAGAGAGGAGGGGAAAAGCCCTTCGCCTCCGAGGGGCTGGCTGCAGGTACGCGGCCCCCTGGGGCAGGCTGAGGGAGCGGGGCCCCTCCAGGGCCTCCCGTTACCTCACAGCACCCACTCCCTCGCTCAGCAAGGGCTCCGGCCCGCGCTCCTCCTTAGGCCGAGCGAGGCCTTTCCGCGGCTCCTCCGCGGCCAGG
>NW_010533774.1:0-24008 GCF_000687285.1 Phaethon lepturus
GACGTCACTGCCTGCCGGGGAGGAGATTGGGGAGTGGAGTGATGTGACGTCAGAACGACGCCACGCGGGCGTGACGTCATGCCCCGTGAGGCGCGTGGTTTCCAGTGAGGAGGGTGGTCCTCCTTCAGGCCTGGCCCCAGCGGGGCACCGTGGGCCTGGAGGAGGCGGCAGCGGAGCCTCCTTGGCCTTGGTGAAGTGCAAACACACGAGGTCCCCTGAGATGCGAGGTCAGCGGTATGACAACATGGCGCTGGCTGAGGCCAGGTTTGCAAAGGACGTGGGCCGGTACGAAGGTCTGAAGCCAGGGGAGCCCCAGCGGCCCCTTTGCAAATGCCACCGAAAATAGTATTTCTAACTGCAAAGCGTCCTCCGTACGGGGCTGCGAGGTAAGAATGTCGCAAAGCCTGTCTGGCTGTGAAGAGGGTAGGGCTCATTCAGGATGGAGGAAACTTCTGAAGAAGTGAAGAAACTTCTCTTGGGGATGGGGTGACCTGTTGCTCAAGTCCTTGTGCAGGATGAGTGCTGCTGCTGCTGATCCCTCCGGGTGAGAGGAAGGACCAGCAACCTGCATATTTTGCCGAAGAAAACCTTTGGATTAAACAACTGTTGAGGAGGCTGTGGCAAATCGTTGAGTTCTGCAGGATCTGTATACTTGGGAATAAGACTGTTTGATGATCAGCATGCAGATAGAAAATTCTTCTACCTCCATGAGGAGTTCATACAGACGTTCAAAAGCAGGTTCATTTATCAGAGTTAAAAGGCCACAAAGGCTTTTGAGTATTCAAAAAAAAAAAAAATCAGGAGCTCCATCATGAAGACAATAGAAGGAGAAAGTCCTCTAAGACCATGGTAACTATCTTCTGTGGTAATTAATGGCAGAACCAAGGTGGTCAGACTTCAGGAATAAATAAACTATTAGACATTTGTCTTTCTACGGACATTCATTTTCTATGGACGAAAATGAAAAAGCAAAAGCTGGAAGGTGTTTTATCTTCCTGCTTCCCCACTGTGAACAGTTTAAGACCTATTTACAGGCAGAAACCAGGCAAGATGGAAAGACTATAATCTGCAAAACACTGTGAAATACAACAGACTTCAGAAAAGATAGGTAATGTTTCAAAAAGATACGTTTAAATGTGAAATGCAGCTCAAAAGAGGAGGTTGGTTTGCCTTCAGGAGCACCTTCAAACACAGGAAGTAAGTACTGCTGAGAGCGAGGGTAAACACGACTCAAGCACTAATCATTTTTAAAACAGAAACTGATAAGCTCAACACCACACAAAAATGACTCCATTGTATGAATAACAATCAAGAGGGTCCAGCCAACAGAAAGGACCCATACTTAACACATGTAATTACTGCACTTAGTTTCCTTATGCCTCAATGTTCTGCTTATAATAAATGGCCTTGAAAAATAACATTTTTATAAAGAATGGTTAGTTTGCAAAGCTCTGTGGGGTCCTCACCTGCTCCTTATTGTGGCTAGGCAGGTATTGCTCATCACTCTGTGAAAAGAACTAAAGAACATAAAAGCAACCACAGCAAATCAAGCAAAGATCATCCTAGTTCAGTTTTCTTGTCTCTAACAGCAGCTTTTTCCCCACAATACTCTCACGGACCTCTGTGATCTACAGCTGAAGGACTTTCTGAACCAGACATGGTATCTTCACATTTCGTATCTTTACAGTCACTCATCATTAATGTTTTTCTCCTCCACAAACTCTCCCATATGCTTTTCAAACTCTGGTAAGTTTGTAGTATCCACACTGGATAATATGCCTGCTTCACATGTAATTTTGTGCTCTCTAATTACATGTAGCTAAGCTGTTACATAACGATCCCCAACCTGCCTGCCAAGGGGTGAAATTCATAAGCAGGAGGGAAAAAGTCTTACAAACATCTCTGTGGCAAGCTAATCTTATCTCAAAGCCTTTGTTCTTCAAGATTGCTTGGGGAGTTAATGCTGTTTATGGTTGTGAAAGATAGAAGTGTTTGGAATAAGGGGAAAAAAAAGTAGTAATGTTGTTGCTAGAAGTAAAGTTCAGCAGAAGAAAGGAGGAGAAGGGTCTGGAGCTGTGGGAGCTCTTTGGACAAATGCTGCTGGTAATGAGAAGTCTTGTGAGGCACGGCTCAGGGAAAGGAGAATTCAATCAACTTCCTTCTGAAAGCGGGCATTGCAGACTGCATCCCCTGTTCAAGACTTGCCATGGACCATCAAATCAATGATCCATCAAACACGATATCCTGTTTGCCAGCAGCTTGTCTCCTTTGTCCTTCAGAGGACATCCTATTGATCCACATACTCACAATGTTCCCCTGAGAAGGGGAACAACACACAAGCTTCACCTGCTGGCAGCACCTTATGCTGTCAGAAGTCACCTACTCCCTCAGCCAGGAACAGCCAGAGAACCTTCATTTAGGAGTGAGATTCCCAGATCGAGCCCTGCTTCCTAGGCTGGGAAAACCTAGCACACCAGGATGCTGCTAAGCGTTTTAGAAAGTGTGACACGGGATCAGATTTAAGTCCAAATACTTTGCACAAACTGCTCCAGGCTCTCTAATCCCTTCTGGTTACTCATTAAGAACTTCCTGGTACATACAGCTTTACCAGTTGTCTAGGGAATGCCTGGACTGCATCTAACCATGTCATGTTACTGGATTTCTGCAGTTTTGGCCAAGTGAGGCCCCTCTCTAGAAGGATGTTCAGCCAGTACTCCGCCAAGAAATGTGCAGCGTTGTCCTTGCCACCTCCATACAGTGTTGCGGTATCATCACATCGATTTGGGGAGTGTCTGCATATCAGCCCCAACAGATGGGATTGCCCTTCAGTGGGCTGTCTGCAAACAAGGACAGTTCAGGACATTTGCTTTAAGTAAGCCAGGCAGAGGTGGGTCGGGGAGAAGTACAACAGATGGGAGCAACAAATAGGACGTGACGGGCTGAGGAGCAGAAGAGAAGGAGACTCACGGCCCTGAGGCAGGCAAAGGAGCGCAGAGAAGCTATGAAGAGACCGAGTGAAGGAGAGCATTGGAGAAAATGGGCAGAACTAGTGTACAGAGGTCCCAGATGACTGTATGAGCTGGCTGGTGTGTGCAGTCACTTTTTACCGGAGACTCAGACAGCCTTTCCAGGATTGTTCACTGCAGGCTTCACTTCATTGCATTCCTACTAGGCTACCAGTTGGAGGCACCAGCAGGGATCCTGGTAACTAGAGACACCAGTCTCAGGTAACACACCTCCTTTGTGCAGTCCCAGGCCAGCAGGCACTCACAGGGCAGCCTTCTGGGCTCTCATTTTACCCCCAAGGGATCCCTTTGCTCCAGCTACCTGTGCGCCTCCCAGTCATGTGGAAAGAAGAAACACCGGTGCAAAAGTGAAGGAGATCAGCATTGCATGATGCAAACTGTAACCTGAGACAAGGGAGACAGTCCAGAAGCCTTGCACACAGATGGCTATCTACGCGGGGCCGACTCGGAAGGCATCTGACACCCCAGATCCCAGTTTACAGTAGAGCATCTGGGGGTAAGAAAAGGATTTGTAGAAGTTGCTTTCTCTGTTGTTGATGTAAAATACCCACACAGGTGCTTCAAACGAAGCACAGCTCCAAAACCTCAGCACAAAAAGCTTTGGAGGACATGGGAAGGGAAGATTTTCTTCAGAAGGTATGTCAGCTCATGGGACATATTCCTGTGGTTGAGATCCAAAAACGTTGAACCTAGGTTAACAACCCATGAAGCATTCAGTTTTGCACTCTTGTCCTGTATAGAAATTTACTAGTCATGTTCCAAAACACCATAAAAAGAAATGTCTCCAATGGAAAGTGCCATCCTATCCCAGCTCAATATACCTGATATCAAGCAAATTCCCTTTCTAAGACTATTTTAGTTTTCACTTGTAGAATCTAACAGTATCTGAGTGTTAGCCTTACCCCAGAGTCTTAACAGTGGCTTCCTTGCTGTGGACGTGCAGCTCCACTAGCTTTATTCTCTACATGGCCTCCTACTTAGAAGAGCAAGTATGTTGATAGGATGACTTTTCTTCCTGGAATAGCTACGCCCATCTGCACAAAATCAGCCAGCAGACTCCTGTTGATATGCTAGAAGCTGCACAGGAGTTGGCTGAACAGCTGCAAATGTGAGTGTGTGTACTGATAGGGTGTATCTCCAGTTTTGAAGCATGGTGTCACAACTGTTAGGCTGTGCAGATAGATAGCACAAACATAATGACTCCTACAGTCCCTGTTCCAGTGAAGATCCTCTTGACTGAACAAAGTCCCCTCTATGCTGGTTTCTGCACCAAAGACCAACCAGGTGACTCATTCTTCTGGGCTGAGGCCTCAGTTAGGAAAGCCAGTTAAGACTTTGCATTATACATGAGACACTGGCCTTGATGGGATAGGGGAGACATCTCCTTGTATTGTTCTTTTAGAAAGCACAGTCTTGCTCAGAAACCCTGTAGAACTTAACGGGTCCTACTGTGCCACTGGGCTGGTGACCTCAGTAAGAGTGGGAACACTAGAAACCACAGTCTAACAAAAGAAGAGTACCTCTTAGCAGCTCTTCACGCAGAATAGCCACTGGAAGGATGCAAAGTCAGGAAAGGCAGCAGTGGAAGTTTGAAATGCGACAGTGATGATTAGCTACTGAAAGGTCAGTTAGGTAATACAGCTGTCTCCAATGTCTGGGCAGTCAAGGACCCAGTGATATAGCCTCGGAGAGAAGAGAGCCAATCGTATCTGTAATGAGCTGCAGTCCTGACCAGGAGTGTGGATGGTGCAGAAAAGCCCTTGAGCACATGGGCTGAAGCAGGCAAGGCTCATGGGAAGCAGAAAGAACAAGCTATAGCTTTTCAGCAAGAAACTGGATCCAAGTCACACAATTAAGATGCTAGCAGATTCTTCCATGACCAGATCACTTACTTGGGTAAACCTATAAAGCCATACTGATCTGCACTCACTGAGAATGGCAGGTGCTCCACCGTATTTATGGATGAATATGAATTTGGACCCCATTTCTGCCCTCGGACAAGTATACATAATTCCCGTAAGAGGCAATGTATGCAGCAGTTTAGGACTATAACATGTATCTTTGGAAGAAAAAGAAAACAGCTCAGATGTCAGGGGAAGGAAGCTGTAGAATCTCCACACAAGGAAAAAGTGGTATAGCCCAATTAATTTTATTTCTCCTAAAAATTTTCATAGAAAATGTGTTGTTGGGGATATCAGTATGGGATCATACTGATCTGGAAGTAGTGCTGAGAGGTTGGCTCAGAGGAACCACAGGAACTGGAGAACATAACAAGGGGTAACAGTTTTAAACTAAGAGAGGGCAGATTTAGCCTAGATACAAGGAAGAAATTTTTCATGCTGAGGGTGGTGAAATCCTGGCCCCAGTTGCCCAGAGAGGTGGTCAATGCCCCATCCCTGGAAACACCCCAGGTCAGGTTGGACAGGGCTCTGTGCAAACTGCTCCGGTTGAAGATGTCCCTGCTAATGGCAGAGGGTTGGACTAGATGACCTTGAAAGGTCCCTTCCAACCCAAACCATTCTGTGATTCTGTTCTGTGCTCATGAGAGCACAGAGGCAGGTAGTACTGTAAGATCACTGTATGCCAGGTTGTGTTCTAACATTTTTTTTTCTACAAGCTTTTGCAACTTCCCGCTGTCAAGAGACAGGTTAATAAAGAGGTGGGCTTTTTCCTTGACTTCATATGGTCTTATGTCCCTCAGACCATAGCAGGCAGCCCTAATGTGTAAACTGGCAATTCTAGATATAAGATCCTGTTGTGTCCAAATGTGCCATGGTAGCCACAAAGGGAGACAAAGGAGGGAGACTGAACTTCACTTTGATGACAGTTCAGACACACAGAATGTGAAAAAGAGAAACATCATCTCCCTGTGGCACTGAACTGGTTTAATCCTGATGTTCATCATCCCCAGCAAATCTGAAACAGGCTGTGCTTGTGCACGAGGGGGTGTCACCTTGTGTTGGCAGGCAAAGGAGAACCTCTTACTGGTCAAAGTCAGTTATAATTGCTGCTCTGTGAGTGACTGGGCATCACACTGGCTTGCCACGGCTTTGGAGGAGAACAGATGGAGAAGATTTTATTTAGAAGTCATTCTTTTGATTAAAACAAGGAGCTTGATGCTCTTTGGCTCAATTAGGTTTACCTTGGTTGTTTTTTGTTTTGTTTTTTTAAGTGAGAGGTGAAGCGCTGTGTGAACCATGGATGCCTTGTTTTTAAGATCATTCACCTGGCATCATTCCAGTTCTTGTGAGCTCCTGCAAAGTGAAAACACAGGTGTTAGCCCTTCAGGGAGGCTGGGAAGGAGGCATGCTGCTTCTGATAGCATCTTTCAGCCTGGCTGTTCAACACTCTGGGTAAAATCACTGCCTGAAGGGTGACGTTTTCTCCAGGCAGGCTGGTCAGAGAAAGCAGGAGTTTCTGCAGCAGGTTTTATGCCAGTGCTGGGTGCACACATCCTAGGGACTGCAACGGCTGCAGCCGCATTTCTCTGCGTAAGGGGAGTGTACGGCGTCTTGCACTATGATGGACCAGGATAAAGCCTTCAGTACTCCCCAGTTGCTTTTGTGTTGATGCCTTCTGATAAACAACATCTTTTTGTGAACACAGGGTAGCAATCTTGCATGGGCAGCTCCCCTTAGAGACAGACGTTTCTCCTCCACAACATGAGACACATGAATACTGCTAATGCACTGATGGCAGATACTTTATCTGGTTTCTTTTATATCCACGATGCTAATCACCACCCACATGGTGACGGGTTTTACGAGAGGTGAGACACAATTAATGACAGTCTAGAGCAATGCAAATTATAAAAAAAACTGGGAAAAGAGGAAGGGAACAGAGACAGTTCTGCAAAGAGCAGGAGTGGCTGGAGGAGACAAGGGGCCAATCTTACAGCGCAAAGCACTACCACCACCACAAAAAAAACAGTTGCTTTTGAAGCCACATACTCAAATAGCAGCAAGATTATTCATTAGGACAAATTTTTAGCTGTAAGTCCTGGAAAAGATCACTTGGGGAGGGAGAAGAATTTCTGTTGCAAAGAGATTTAAGAGCAGGTTAGATAAGCCCCATCAGCAAAGATGTACATTTAGTGGATCCTGTCTCAGTGCAAAGAGAGGCTTAACAACCTCCTCTCTTCAAATTTAGCATCCAAGTCTCTCCCCATTGCTCACTACTTCTGTAGCTCTGAAGCCTTCGCAGTTTAGCTGTGGTTGCATATAGAGCGATCCTCCAGTTCTGTGTCACCCATAGAACTGTTTGTGATTTATTTAATACCCAAGAAACATGTAAAATAGCAAGGGAACAGTTGTTTATCCTGAGAATGTACCAAAAAGGCCACTGATTAAAGTTTTGAATGTTACACAATCCCCCAGAAACCCTGATCTGCACTGCAACCGGCTAGTAGAAATTCCTAGATCTCAGAAAGAGAAGTGTGTGTTATTCTGGGGAAGGAAACAGCTTCATTTGTTCCCTGAAGACATTCCTATACACGGCCATTTTACCCACTGTCTTGCAGCTTCACATCTAAGCAAACAACAAGGATGAAGGATACATCCCAAATACAAGAATAATGATTTGAGACATATTTGCATGTATAGGTAACAAGCCAGGCAGGGGAAAATCAGGCCCTTCATGAACACTTGCCTGTACAGAGGCCATAATGTTGCTAAGAAATCCACAGCAAGTTGATGCTTGCCGTTAAGCAGGGTTTTCCCACCTCAGCGTGGATACGCAGAGCTCACGAGGGGCAGGCAAGTGCTCTAATTCAAAGGGAGTCTCGCTTCTCTTTGGCCAACTTTCCCGGTTTTCCAGCGCAGCTCCTGTAGCACGCTGAGAACGTCACATGGAAGGCTCAGAACAGAAACAGTTAAGTCCCAACCAACCTCCCTGCCCTTCAACAGCTTCTATAAAGGCCAAATACATTCATCCTGTAACAAACAGGAGTAACCACAGCCAAAAACAAAAGCAGAAGGGAAATGTTATATACCCTGAGCAGTTGTTTTTGCAGAACTAGATCCACCAGTGGTGTCTGGGGTGCACACAGCATCCCTTTTTCTTCTTTGCTGGCCTTGACAGTACAGGTTTCCACACAGGCGTTCATTTCAAGTAGGCTATGGAAATAAGATGGATAATTAGTGCAGCTAATGAGGACGAGTTTCCAGTCTAAGCAGGAGCAGCGTATCAAAGAGCTCTCAGGCCAGTAGAAGAGAGTTTGTTCACAGTAAGCCTTCTCTGTCCAGTAAATCATGGCCTGCTTTCCCCAAGGTCTGTAACCTTCTAAACAACACACAACCTGCTATGAAAACAAGCTCATACAGGTCTTTGAGGTGAGCAGATGTTGCGATACAGTAAGGGTTAAGGAATGTACCCTGTGAGACATGAAAACCAGAATATCTTAAAAATTCAGACAAAGCCTCACACAAAGTTTATTACACACCACAAAGAACAATGGTCATTCATGCAATGAATTTAATTGTCCTCCTCTATCAAGATTCATCTGGATCTGGCCTTCCAGATATTCCACTGAATAACTGGGCTGTTCAGCGTGTACCTGAGCTAGCGAATACCCGAAAACACAACAAGGTTTCAGGCTCCATGAGAAAGGAGAGGCTTTAAGGGAGAGCAAGGCAAGCTTAATCCTTTACTTACAGTAAGAGAGAAAAGCCTTGAGTTTTCCCTTAGAGAAGATACTCCATAGTCACAGAAAGTCACCTTTTCCTTTCACATATCCAACAATACTAATTCTCTGATAACTTTCCAATCCAAATAGTGTCCATCTGAGGCTGGCAGCATCTGCTGCACCATTCTGAGGCAACTGCTGCTGTTGCTGGGATGCTCAGCTAAACAGAAACAGGCCACTCTAGGAACCTTTGTGTATGGATGGTTCCCTCGATGCTGAGGAAGAGAATGTTTGGAAGCCACAAAGCAAATCAGAAAGTTTTGGAAAAACATCTTTGAGCCATGTTTTTTTAACTTTTTTTTTTTTCCCCACTGCATTTAATGTCAATGCAGTCATGCAGCTTCCTAAGCAGCTCAGAACCCAAGAAAATGGGAAGTGACCATCTGATCCAAAATGAGTGGTCTACCATGGTCTACCTGGTGGTTTAGTCTCTTTGGAATGCTGATGGATTACAGAGCTTCTTGATAAATGCTTTTACCCAGTAAACACACAGATATCAGATGAATAGGGCAACGAATATACTCCTTTATAATTACAGTCTACGTTTATTGAGCAGGAAAGGTTCTACATCACTCCAGTCCCTTCCTCATTGTCACAGACAGCCAGAGAGGAGTGGCAAGAGCATCCCTTATCTTACAGCAGCAGAGATAGCGATGTCATCCTAGTGCAAGTGACATCACAGGCCCCCTGTAACCATGGTGTCTCTGGACTATTTCACTAGTCCGTGCAAAACAGCCTCTGTAATTAGCAGAAACACACAGTATTGCCACACAGAGACGATCCCATCTCCAGTGCTCTTGTGGTAAGAAGCAGTTGGGCTCAGCAGCGTGGCAGAAGCAAGTATCAAACACAGTGGTGGAAGAATAAGCCATAATGATGGCTCTGACCAAGGTGGGCGCTCTGGGAGAAGAAGGGTAGAAGATCACCTCTCCCTGCCCAAGAGATGGAAACTGGTCGAATGCCAAATAGCAGCCTTGAAACACTGAATACTCAAAATGGTATACTGTGGAATACTCAGATGTTCATGAGTCCGACATCATTGTTTCTTCCCCCTCTCTTCCCACTGCCATAGCTGGCCAAGAAGAGGCCTCAGGTAGGGTTGGCTGGAGCCATTACCTCCTGAGATGTGCCATTCAGAGTCATTTTCCACAAGGGAACAAAGCAGAGGAGGAAAACCCTGTAATCAACTTAAAGCCACTTTCCCAACTGAGCACATTTGTTAAATAGCCTTCAGAAAATAAAAGTGGGTTTAGGAAAAGGACTCAGGTTTCATCTGATAATGTAACATAAAGCTTCCCTGTGAAGGGCTCAAACCCTGTAAGATCTATGACTTTCTGATCTGGGAGTAGATGCGCAACTGCTCAGTGTAGCCACTTTAGTGTATTATGGTCCAGGGAACCACTGGGTTTCATTGTTCTTGAAGAGTGTAACCTCCATGAACTGACCTGAGAAAAGCGTGCTAAAAACATATCAGTGCATTTTATGAAATCTGCAACGCCTCATGGACTTAAATTCTTCATCCCTGAAGTGCCCTGTTCAATTAACCTCAAAACTTTCACTCTAAAATAAAGCTGACTTTTAGCAAAAGACCCCAGAGGGAAACTTTAGGACAGAAAAGTTAAAATGCATTTAAAAATTAAATCTAAAATGGCCAACTCTGCAAAACAGAGCTGTTACCACAGCTGCAAAATCATTTATCAAGCGCTAGGAGCATGCTTGATGCATCCAAGAACAGGCAGACACCTTTCCCACAGACTCGCCAGCCTCTCACAGCTGTTAAGATGGAGCAGAGCAGCCAGCAGTAGCATGCAGACTGTCAGTGAAAAATCGGCTTAAGAATTTCTTGCCTTTGCTTGAGGGCAATAAGGCATTGCGTTACGAGCTAGGGAGAGGCAAAAGCATTTAAGAATTCCAATTTTCATACAGAATTATTAGATAATCTTTATAATCTAGCACGATGAGTCTAAGAACTTTGCTCTTGAAGTTTAATAGTCCTCTTACTGAAATAAAGGCAGTTTATTCCTTCCTCTCAGTTGACATCTCTCAGGCAATGGGTGCTGTAGATGAACTTTTCAGGATCTTTCTGTATTTACAGTGATGTTCCCTGTAGGACAGATGAAAGTGTTGGAATTATATTTTATTTTCTTAATTAATATAATTTTGCTGTCATACCTGCAGACTGAACTGTAATTGACATTTTTCCATCCTGCCCACTGGCAATATGAGGACTGTTGGAATGGGGAAGGGAACTGCATGCTGCCTTCAGCTCTTTATTTATCCACAGCTTTTTGCTGGAGCAAGATACAAACATACATCAGCATATGCTTTAGCTAAAAACATAAGCTTGCCAACTCAAGCAGGTTGGGAATTTTCCATCCATAGAAAAAGCAATCGCAGCAAAGAAAAAAAAAAAAAAAAGAATTGTCCTTGGGGGCAAAAAGAGGATTTTGCCTAAATCATTCCGTTTTCTTTTCATTCCCCTTAAATCAAAAGTCAACACTTTCTTGAACTAAATCCAAAGGGTTTCAAGTCATCTCAGCATTAAGTTGCATGACTTCAGGCCACTGTTTCCCTGCTGGGACTGCAGCTTTGGGTGCCATACATTCGTAGCCTTTCCAAAATAAACAGGAGAGCCAAGTGCTTGATCACCAAGTCCCAAAGGCAACATGGATTCAAGAGGCAATTTGCAGAGTATAGCTCCATAGTGAGTATTAAAAATGACAATCCAGATATAACTTCTGCCTCAAGAAATAGTTGAGCCACTTATGACTGGAGTCTGGGAAATATCCCATTCCCTATATATATTCTCTCCTTAAACATCCACTGTTGACGGTTGCTGGAGACCAAGCAGGGAGATGCTTGTACCTTCTCTGACCAACACGGTCATTCTTACACACTTGCGTTAAGCCAGCTCAGCTCTGTTTCTCATGGCAGTGTCCTGCTCTGGGGACACATTGTCTGGGCATGAGTCCAGAGCATGAAAATATGACATATAAAATATCCCAAGTCCCTGTGATCATACAGCTCAGTGAGCTGGAACCTTTAGCTCAGCAACCCAAAAAGGAATCCTGAAATATTAAACTACTTTTCTTAAAGGTACCTAAAGGAAATAATCCGGCAAGCTTAACTAAATATAGAAAAAGTGTCATACAAAAACATGCATTGTATACTTTATTTTTTCCAAGGTCTTAATTTTCAGTCAGGACGAAGACCAACATTAAACTATCAGAAACAATTTCCTGGGAGGGAAACCTTTCACAGAGCTCTGCTAGCAAAATAAAACCCTGCACTGCACACCCAGATCTCCCCAGCCTAGAGATCAGAGGCAGAGTCAACCACATGTGACAGCTATTAATCACATCACTTAATGCCTGGCTGGGCAGTACATGGGCACAGCTACAGGGCATGAGCAGAAGACCCTGCACAAAATACTGCACCCTGATACGCACTTAACAAAAGGAAGAAGCACTTCAGTTTCACTGTCCAGCCATTTCAAATGGAAGAATGGTTTGTCATCAAGTCTGCCAAAAAAATCCCCGGCCTTTGTTGTAGATACAAGATTCAACTCAGTTCAAGGTTGGGACAGAGCCTGACTTAAAAAAATTTTTTTTTTTTCCTTTTTTTTTTTCCTTCTTAAAAGGAGAGTGATGAATGAAATTGGTTCCAGAGCATTTCAAAGTTAGAAGAGCAAAAAAAGCAGGACTGGCCACTATTTCCAAGGCTTTCAGACACTAACAAATGGCCACTTTTTAAAACCTCAGCTCACAAAATGTAGACATCTTGGAAAATCATGATATAACAAGCTGCAGGGGGGAAAATCTTTTGCTTGCTGTAGAAGCCAAGTGCTCCCAATGCCAGGCTCCCAAGTGCCTAATTGAGTTTGAAAGAACTGTTAAGTACCATTCAAAAAACCAGCTGTCTCTCTTTAAAAGAGGAAAAGCTACAGTAGGAAAATAAATACAAAGAACTCTCCTGTTGGACTGCAGAGCCTTGAAAAAATGCATTTAGAGCCCCTGGGGAAGCTAATCTGTGGGAGTATCAGCAGTATCGTTCCATCTGCTATAGACCGTGCAGTACCTTCAGCAAACTGAGTCAAACTAAATGGTCATCCGAGTCCTGTATGCCGTCTCAAAGGCCACCAGCAACCAGCCAGGGCACAGTACATGGAGAAAGATATAACAGCTATGCTTCCGTGGCATCCTGATAACCATATTGTTCAGGGACTACAAGTGACATCTGATGTCTTTGTATTAAATAGCCCTTGATGGATGTCTCTTTCCCGTATTTAGCTGCTTTTTGAATGCATATCATGTTTTGATCTACAATGTCCCATGGGCACGAGCTCCTCAGGTGAGCCACATGGCCTACCAAACACCACCTCCTTTTTGTTTCAAGTGCCACACAGTAATTTCATCTGGTGCGCCTTAATTCCTGTATGAGGCAGAGCAAATAGTTGTTCCTTACCTTCTCCGTGCCAGTATTTCATAGACCTCCATCATATCATCACATCAGCAATCACTTTTCTGGGCTGAGAAGTTTGCCACCAAATAAAAAAGGGAAGAACAGAGCCTCTAGCATGACTCCATGGCTGCTCTCAGGAAGGGCACCATGGATCCAGCCTTGCCGTGAGGGCAAACAGACCTCACCTAGCACGCTGCAGAGGTAGAAAGAAAAGATCCTGTTGTCTCCAGGGCCCTGCATCCTACACATGCCGTTGTGCTTGTGTAGGACTTTTTCTGCTTGGGAAGGATGATGTGTGGAGCACCTGAAGTTGCCCACTGGTGGTTTTACTGTATCTGCTAGCCTGACTCATTGTAAAGTTCTCTTTTACACCAGTATCATGCCAGGATGGCAGATCCCCAGACTGACAAAGAAGCAGGAGTGATTTAATAACCCAGTTGCCTCCTTCAGCAGTGAGGCAACCATCTGGAGCATTGAACTGGCATGAACACAAGCTAAATGGAGCTTGCAGCAAGCTGGCCCTGAAACTGCCCTGTCCTCCAGGTTCAGCTGTGATCCAAGGCCTCCCCGATATGGCCCAGCTGGATAACCCTGCCTCTGAGAGCCGAGGAGATTGCCAAACTGTGAGAAAGAGCACAGAGCCCTGCACGATAAGAAAGGTAAAACCGAGGACAGAGGTAGGATTCTCGAGATGTGATAGGTAGCAGCTCAAAAGGTGCAAGAGGAAAAACCTCAACATGGGAAGACAGAAATTCCTGAAGGGATGAAAACCCAACCCCAGATGGATGATGGCATCTCAGCAGTGTGGATGACACATTCCAGCCAGCAGCAAAGGCCAATCCTCGCACCCAATGGGTGCCCATCTGGGCAGCAAAGACACTTTGGGTGTCTGTCTTGGTGGTCAGCACAGCCTTGTAGCTCACTCATCCTTGCTTGTGTGTATCCTGCTCACAGAGTCTCTGTGCAGGGCAAAACATGCCCTCAAAAGTGCTCCAGGGAGAGAAGGAGGGTTACAAACTACCGAGAAGCTTGTATGTTTTATATTTTTCATCTTATCTGGATTTTAAGGTTATGTGGGTTTGGGTTTTTTTTGTGGGGGGTTTTTGGTTGTTTTTTTTTTTAAATCCATATCTGAGAGACTGCAAACAAGAAAAGCTAGTCTGAAGTTCAGAAACATGGTAACGGAGGAATATTGGAAATGCAAAGTAAAAGAGCCAAGGGGAAGAGAATAAGACATGTTCCAACAAGCTACTCTGCCTCTCAAGGCCATGATGACAGGGAAGTCAGATCTGGGCCAGGTGTTAAGGCAACATTCTCATCAGAAAGAAATCCAGGGAGCTGAAGCAAGAGAGGACATCAAAAGGTTGATTTTTAACTCAGGAAGGGGGACAGCATGATCCTCGTATCACAGCACCCTTTCTTCCTCACTCATAGAGGGGTTGCCATCCTGTAACAGCAGTTGTAGATTTAAGGATGCTCCTGATTTGGAGTAATATAAGCAGCCAACATCTACAATGATCTGATTTTTTAGTAGTTAATCCTATTTCTTTTCTTCTCCTCCTCCCCAAATGGTTCCAAAACAGCAACAGTTTTAACACTGTGTCACTCAGGCACAACACAAGCCCAAGCAATGGCACTGTACAGACTATTCCCTTCTTCTAGGAGGGGCAGATTATTAAAACACAGTAAGCTGGAAAACTCCAGAGCATCTTTCGCACAGTGTGTAGTGAGGCACTCCTCTGAGCTGGGACTTACGCATAGCACTGCCAAAAGAGCCAGAGTAACGACCAGAGCTGCTGGAATGACTTCTGCTGTTGGGAGTCTCCAGCAGCAGAGGAGAACCATCCATCCTCTCGTAAGCAGCATGGTGCCACAGAGCTGATGTCTACAAGAGTGCTCTTGCCACTCTCACCACTCTGCTTTACACCACTGCCTTTCAGGACACCTCCTGGAGACACAACAGAGCTCTTGCCATAGAGACATGCTATCCCTTTGGTTTGCTGCTCTTCACAGTACTGTACTTTGTGGGCATGAGCCTTGTATTTCTGTAGACCAGTTATTTTTAGTCCTGTTGACAACCATGCAGATGTTAAGTGCATGGCTTTCTGTAATGTTAGCAGTGGGCAAGGATCGAGGTGTACCCTCTCTTCTCCCCTTGTAGCTCCACTACATGCTTGAGAGCTCAGACCTGGGTTAGTGCCTAGAGCTTTGATCAAAGATGTACAATAGCTAAGCAGTCTCCATCCCAAACAGCAAACAAGAGGCACATGAAAACAGGGAATTTCATCTGGACTCACTCAGAAAATGCACTTCTTCGGCCAAGACTGATGCAGATGAAAGTAACCCACCTGAAACGACACCAGCAGCCTGTGGCAGTGGCAAGAGCAGGACTTCAGGCTCCCAAACCCCAGCCCAGTGCCAAAAAAAAAAAAAATTAAAAAACTAATTGTCCTCCAGTCTACATGAGGATCCAGTTGCAGTGACAGAGCCTTAGATGACAGATCATTAATCCACGTGGGCTTTCACCTTACAAATATTCTCTGTGACTTAACTATTAAAAGCATCATTGCAATATTTAATAGCACAGATGCTGACTCAGGCTGCAGGGCTTTTCCCTTTTGACTGGGTTACTTTTCCTTATCAGTTTTTCGAATCCATTGTGCCACGTGGAATCAAACACAGCTGGACCAGCACAAGTGAGGAGGAAAAAGAGGTGGAGGAGAACAGCAGCATTTTAATTCAGCATTGCCAAAGCCTTCCCCATTGTGAAATGGCAGCCTTGCCAACTGCTGGCAGCGCAGCCGGGATACTTTATGTATCTGATATTTCACAAGTGTCCCTTAAGGATCTGCGTAAGAAAAACTTTTTCCCAGCATGAGAAAGCCTTCCCCTTGCCCCTCCAAACCTAGGGAGCTACAGGGCGCTGGTTTCTACACTTAGCCCACTGCAGTCCAAATTACTCTTTTCTCCCTGACAAAACTGATTAAATGAGAAACAGAGAATCCTCTTCACTCCAGCAGCAATGTCACTGAGTCTTCAGGGAAAAGAGGTTCAGGTCAAGTGTAGGTCTGAGTCTAGTACACCAAGCACTGCACTTACTCAAAGCCGCTCCTACACCACATCTAATCCACTGGTTAACACAGGCTTCAAGACTCCACGACCATGGAGGATATGGCCACAGTAGCTTAGATTCTCCAAGCACCACAAAAAATGGCAGCTGATGAGATGAAGCACAGTACAGAAAAGGCAAGCAGTTCTCTGCTCAAAAAAACCCTAACTCTGAAACAACCTTTATTCCTGCCAGAAAGTTTTTGACAAATAAGTTTTTATTTCATACCATCAAGGAATTATAAGCCAAAAGGAAATGGTTGAAACAGAAAATACCCTGTAGAATTGTTGCACTTACCTTGCTGGGGCATCACAATGAATTTTTTTCATGTCAGGAAAGAGACACCAAGAAGCAAATTCCCTGTATCTCTTGTACTTTTGAATTAGCCGCTTACCAAAAGGATGAGGGCCTTTTTCCCCTACACACAGCAGTCACAAGCTACACCCTTCAACCCTGAAACCATTGCCCTGTACGGTACCACTACCGATTGGGATGTACCTAGCGCAGCCAGTACAGTGCAAACCCTTCCCAACACATGTCCCCTGGACACTTGAATATCCACCTCCTCGCAGAAGGCTCTCCTCTTCCCACACACACTCCTTGTGTGAAGATTTACATCCTAGACACACATATCAAGCTCAGACTATCAGAATAATTTCAAAAAAGACATCCCAAGTGCAGAACTGCCTGAAACAGTAGGTGCTAGAAACTCCTGGAGCTGAAGGTGGCTGAGGAGATAGCCTCTGGCAAACTCCAAGGCTAGGGACTGTAGTTATGTCTCCTTTTAAATCAGCATAAGTGATCCAGTCCGCTAGCTTTTGCTTTAGGCTTCGGCAAGTAATGAATCAGCTTTTAGCTACTCGGATCAAGTACTCAAAATTACACAGCATTGGAGTGCAGCAATCAGGCCCCCGAACAAATATGCAACGTGCTTTATTTTTCATCCTACAGTTCAAAGGGAATATTGCTGTCAGCACTGTGGTACAGCTATGAATCAAATGGATCCTCTACATACAATGACCGTTCCTGTAAACTGTTACAACCTAACTGTACAAGCTGTAATAAACCTGATTTTAGTAACTACACCCGGTGTCTTTAAGACTGACAGAACGTGCGTTTTACCACAATAAGTCAAACAGTCCGTTTAATGGACATTTTGTTCTTACGGAGTCCCTCATTTGCAGAGCTGCAGCCCACGCGCACACTGCACCGCCACATAAAAGCCTTCAGCATGTGCAGCAGAGTGCCTTACCTGCACAGCCATGACCCACGATGCTTCAGACTGGCTAAAAGGGAAATGGTAGTACAAAGAAGAAAGAGCTTCAACTCATTTTGTGTTAACAGGCACAGAAGTACGTTTTCCCTAAAAAGCAGCAGGAGCAAACACTGAATTTATGCAACCAACCTGTTGAATTCCCATAGGAACTTTGGAAACTTTGTCTTTTTTTCCCCTGATTATTTTATCCCAAGCAAAAATTTTACTCACTAGATTAGCAACTTGAAGTTGTCCAAAACCCACAATATTTATATGAGAAACAGGTTTTCTTCTCTTCCATGTAGTGACCGGGTTGTCTGCCAGTACTTTAAGATACTGAGGAAGCAGATTTTGAGCTTTAAGAGTAAACCCTCCATTAGCATGACCTGCAGCATCAGATAAAGCGATTTAAAGCCACCAGCAACACTCTTGCAACAGAACATCAAAGAATCATCATCTCTGGCTCTGAAAGACAAATGCCACAGGCTTGTCTTTGACATTTACACAGCAGGAGAAACTGTGAGCAACCCAACACAGGCCAGCATCCTTAAGTTACATTTAATGCACAATAGTAGATCCTCCTCATTGTTTTCTTTCACTGCTTGGGGAAAAGCCGGCAGCATGGAAGAGCGCCCTGCAATGGCACTAAACAGAAACACTTGGGTTTTTGAAAAGGACATGCCAAGAGCCTCAATCTGCTGAGTTTTAGCTTTCTCAAGATCTATTCATGCCACAGTATGTACAAGATACTAGGATTTGGATGCTGCACAGTCACCATCAGCCAGAGGAACCTGATATTTGAGTGAGCTCATGGACATCCCATCCACAGGGGTTAACTGGTGCCTTACCAGGCTGCTGCTTTTCATGATGCTTGTAGGAACATAATCGCCTTCTTATTCCCTACCCTGCAAAGCCTCATCAAAGTTGGTGAGCAGCTTAAAGGGGTGAGATGGGACAGATCTGATGCCAGACGACTTAAGAAAGGGCAGCTTGGAAAGCCAGGCTAGAGTTCAAGTGGGTCACAGATCGGGCACCAAGCAGAGTCTACCTCTGTCTTCTCCAGTCCGTCCCATCAGGTGTTTCTATGCATTGAATCAAAACATTGTGTTTTACATGCAGCTAACATGGGCTAAAGAAATCCATCACAGCTGCCCTGAACAGCCTGTTTGCACAGTGCAAGTTCTTTAAAGGCATCATGTTTTCATGAGTGGTATCTCAATTGTAGTTTGAATCCAACACATGGCTTTATATCCTTTTGAATATTCCAGAACCTCTATGTATTTGGTTTTACACCGTTAGACTAATGATGCCCTCTTACCCATGCTCAAATAAAAACATAACTGAGGAAAGTTAAATAAAAAGAAATTTCAACACTTGATCAGATAGTTATTTTCTCCCCTCCAAAAAGCAAGCTTAAACCAAATCACGCTGCCTGATTATAGCTAAAAATATTTTAAAATAGACCCCAGATGAAATAGAGTGGACTTTTGCAAACATTTTGTACAACTAGGGTCTTAATATCAATCTTTTCACATCAAAATTTTCAGCACCCTTCACTGTGTTATCATACAGGACTGCACAAGCTGCAGGGCAGCATACACACCCACAGTCTCCATCTGCTGAAATGCCAAAAGTCACAAAAATTCTTTACCTTCCCAAGGAGTTGCAAAGACCACGAATGATGCCGTAAGGAAACAGACAGCCCGGTGGTTCACAGCCTACTGAACCACCAGGCAGGAGAGATCCCGGAGTTTCCATGGTTCACAAACCTCTGTTTCCCAAGAGCTGTTTGTCCTTTTTTTGCTCCTTCTCCTGGCAAGTACACCAAAGCACCCCGTCTCCCTTAAAAAACACTAGGTAACCGTGACCCCAGGTCCACTGATGGACTTCTTGCAAGGTTTTGCTTCAGTCCCAACCACTCTCCCTTGGAAGACACCTGCCTGCCTTCCTTTAGGTTCATACAAGCATAAAATCTTAGTGAATTGAATTGTTTATCCATCATGTGTGGAGCTAGTGCCAAAGGACCAAAACCATGGGAGCAGAGCTCTGTAAGCCACGCACAGACTCAGGGACTCAACCTTCTCCTTTCCACGCAGCCCTGCAGCACAAACCCCTCTTCTACCATCACAGTGTGTGCTCAGCTGTAAAAGAAAACATGTGTGAGCTGAAAAGAACCAAAGTTTCAGGCAAGAGCTTACATCCAAGTCACACACACGCATCCCTCCAATGGAAAGTGAAGGCAGCACTAATAAGATTCAACATGTAATTAAAGAACTTTTTAGTCTTCAAGGTTTTAATTTGAACAGACATTTCTACTATGTTCTCAACATATCTACAGCAAAGTTCACAGCCACTTTGTATCTGTTTTTTCTGCCTCCCAAATGGCTAAGCAATTTGAGCCATGATAGTTTTTCTCAGATTTGGGTTTTTTTTTTTTTTTTGCAATATATTCAACACCACAGCAGCTGGGATTCTGTACACATACAGCATACATCTAACAATAGCACACAACTCCCAGCCCTGTTACTTGTTTCATTAAAAAAAAAGCCAATAAAAAAAAAATCAAGACTGATGCAGCAGCCAAGTCCAATTAACAGTTCCAGATGTTTGGACAGAAGTGCACTCATCACTTAAATTTGCACTAGATAACAGATACATAGCACACATCACACAGTGCTATTCAAGGTCACAGAGTTACAAAAAAAAAAAAAAGGAGTGCTAGTAGAGACATTTTCCCCTCGTACAGGAACCTGGACACGACAGCACTTTCCAAAGCTTTAGCAAAGCATACATTAGACGCCAATATGCTGTACAGTGCAATTTAAGTTATATCATATGCAACATGGACAATAGTGCACTTAAACTGGTCGCCACATTCAAGAGTTAGATCAATACAATCAAAATATTGAAGGTACATATCTTCCCTTATGAAAACTGTACAAGTTAGTTCCTTTTCCCTTTTGTTTTTTTTGGGTAAATAGCAGAGTGTCCACATTGATTGACCCCCGTGTTTGTGGGGGGGACACCCTCAGTTTCCAACTTATTACACAAATATCTATGTGCAAAATAGCAGAAGCAGGGGTGTCAGCAAGAGCATAAGGCAGTGTCAGACTGAAGAGCCAGAGCTGGGCACTGCCACAGTGCTTACAGCTCGGGAAGACACAGGTAACCTGCAAACAGGGCATCAGCAACCTCAGGGAGCAGAGTCCAGCAGATATCCCCCCCTAAGAGGAAGCAAGCCAATCATTGAAATAAAATATGTAAATAGAGTGGACATGCAGGTAAGCAAAGAACTGGAGTGTTCCACTGTGTATTACACCAGTAGCCACCAGACTGGAGCCTGGGAAGTACTGGGAATGAAAAGGGGAATGTGCAAGTAGCCTGACACAAGAGGTCTGTGAACTGTCTTCTCCCAGGAGGACCTGCAAGGGTCCACACATTGTGTCCACTTCCATCACGTGCAATACCGTGCAGGACTGCTCCAGGTAACGTCTCATTAAGGCTATTATTGGCAGGTTGACTTAAGCCTCCAGCTCCTGCTGTTTGCAGCGATTACAAGGTGATGCATGGCAGAGGAATCGGGGAAAAAAATAGCATTTTCACATGAAGGCTGTGACCCATGCTACCACCAAGCCAAGGCAAGCACACAGCACCCGGGTGTGGATTCAGTCCTGATATACGAGTCGAAGATGAAATGCCAGCTCAGAATTTTCTGCCTTTTGTTAGCTGTCACAGCTGGTTACCCAATTTCCTCAGATGCCTGCAGTTTGCATGAGACTAGAGCTGCCAGGCAATTAGATCAAAAAAAACCACTCTTCTTTGCTTCTCTATTATTTAGATCAATATATAATTACTATGTTAGGAAATTGCATAACCTTTAAGTGTGATTTATGTATAGTCTATTATGGGGAAAAAGTGCCTTCTGAATCCTTCCCATCTGACTAGTGATAATGTATTCAGATGTACAGGAACAGCATAAATTCTGAATTGGACAGGGATACAACATCCAAGCAGGCGCAGATCCCATAGACATAGTTTTAAAGGGTGAGCAACAATTTTAAGGGCTTACATTTGCAATATGCCCAGCAGTTAGCTCCAGAAGCCAGAGTTTGGAGGTGGGAGAAAGGCATGGCCAACTTGTGCCTCCCCTGTTACGCAGTACGGGTCACTGGCCACCCTGAGAAGCATTCCCTGTGTCAGACTTGATTTAGTGAACAAGACTGTTGCTCTCCAAACCTAAAAAGAAACTGATGTTACAAGTAGGGGCAATTATTCTTCTGCCTTAAATGAAGAACTGCTTAAAGGGGATTTTTTTTTTTTAAGATGACTTTAGGGCTAAGTTTAGGTTAGTCAAGAAGAAAATTCAGGAAATAAGGACTGAAGCAAAAGGCATTAAGGTAGCACTTGATCACTACCACATAAATTTATACAGCTTCCTTGGCTATAGAACTTTTCTTAGAATATATTTAGTGGTTACATGATTTTTGCAGGATTACTCTCCAGATACTTCTCTAACAACAAAAGATCCTACATTTTCACACATATCTGTCTTTATGTGAAGTGGCTTTTAAATAAGGGCAACTTCATTCCAAAACAGCGTAAAATGTCGTGGAAGCTCAACAGTTTCCAAAGAGATCAACACCGACCTAACACAGCTCTGTTCATCTCAGTAGAAATGGGCTAACAGCAAGCGCCTTTTAAGATAATCCCAGCCACATGCACTGTTGTTAATTCAAGTCTTCAGTCATGTACTGCTACCGATGGAATCAAGCTGAACAAATGCCGAGGTGAGTTAGTGTTTCAGACCCACTCTTATCTGTCTTTATAAAGGAGAAAAAAAGTAATCTCTAGTGACAACTCTGATTTTATAAAAGCAGATTGCAGTCACAGAAACACAAAGATCAGCTACAAAATACAAAGTTGCTTGGAAAAAAGCTTATCCCTAAAGTCTTTAAGCAGTTTTAGCAGCTACAAATGATCTAAACTATCAGCATTTTTGTAGTGTGGCGGCCTCCTCATCTGCAGCAGCTACCTGATATTTTAGATCCCCTTGACTTCCAACTTCTGCTTTTGATGTTTCATGAAACGTATAGTAAGAACATGAGAGGAAGAAGTGCACCAGGTGGAGCAAAAGCGTTTTGTTGAGCTGTAGATTAAGTGCTACTCTTGCACCCTAGCAATGCTGTAAACCTGTTCAAGTGTACAAAACCAGCCAGTGAAGTCTGAAGTTTCAAGGGGGCAGCTTGACTTTTGCAAGTGAACACCTCTGCCAACTACTTAACCTTTTCGTTTTCCAAGTAGAATAAAAAAGTTTGTTATTCCTTCGGAGATATTTGTCCATGAGGGACAATTCCACCTGAAGGTCATGGCTTAAACATTAGCAGCAGAATCCCTACTTCACTTCTGTATTGCACTGAAATTTCTTGCTCTGGTTTGGTATTCAACTTACTGCTCCCAAGCCAATGCTTAACACAAAAAACCCCAAGTGTTAGATGTGAAGGCTACTGAGAGTATCATATAAACTGGTAGAACCAATAGTTAGATTACACCATTTTCTAGTTTTTCTAGGAAACCAAAGGACTAAGCTGCCTGCCTTACTCTTGGAGAGAAAAGGTGCTTTCAGACAAAATGCCTTTACCTATCTATACGTAATTTTGTATTTTAATCCTGCCAAGTGTTTCGAGAGTTCAACAAAACCAGAAAAAGTCCAAAATAAATTTGAAACATCCCGCCTCTTGGCTCATCCTGGTCATCCATACAGCTGGGTGCAGGTAAGAGTTCCAGCTTCTGCTGACACTGTACACAATTTTGAGACAGAAAGGCTGCCAAGAGAAAACGCTATGCCCAGTTGGGTATGTCTTCTGTAAACAAAACAAAAATGCCTCCCAGAAAGCAGGGAGGTACATAGTGAAGTGAAGGTTTCAGCAGCAGGAGGACTGAGGGTCAGCTGTACCCAGAGGGCTCTGCAATACATGCACTTTCCATGTTTAGTCTTTAACGTGAAGGGGACTGAAAAGGAACGACCTGAGGCAAAGCCCTGCCAGCTCACAGGTTCTCCTGCATCCTATCATCTGTTTCCATCTCTGCTAGCTGCCTCCTCAATGCATTAACCTTTGCCTGAAGTTCCTTGTTGTATCTTATGATGTTGATCATTTCTTCATGGGCTTCGTCTAGAAACTTGGAAGGCCTGTTCCACCGAAGAAAGACACCTGAAAGCCCAGAGACAGCACAAGACAGAAGGATTTCTTGTTAAAAGGAAGAACTGCTATTGATATACCATCAGCTCTCAAGTAACATGCACACAGTTTATGCATTTTTTTTTTCTTACCCTCCCCCCTAAACAGCACTTAAAAATACTGACCCTCCTCTCCAAGTTCACCATCTATTAAACAAGGTTAATAAAATGAGGGGCAATGATTCCTTTCTTACATACAGATCAGAGCAACCCATATTCAGTCTACCCTGCCAAGACAG
>NW_010533775.1:0-356 GCF_000687285.1 Phaethon lepturus
ATATATATATATAAAGGATAAAATTCTGGAAGCAATAGTCAGTTAACCATTAATGTAAAAAAAACTATTTCAATTTATTTCAGATTTCTAAATATGTATATATTTAGAATAAAATAGAACAGAACAGAATAGAATATTTCAGTTGGAAGGCACCTACAGCTGTTACCTAATCCAACTGCCCAACTGCTTCAGGGCTGACCAACAGTTAAAACATGTTATTAAGGGCATTGTCCAAATACCTCTTAAACACTGCCAGGCTTGGGACATCAACCACCTCTCTAGGAAGCCTGTTCCAGTGTGTGACCGCCCTCTCAGTAGAGAAATGTTTCCTGATATCAAGTCTGAGCCTCGCCGCA
>NW_010533775.1:412-25407 GCF_000687285.1 Phaethon lepturus
ACTTCCCTCTCCACTGCCCCTCCTCGGGAAGCTGTAGCGAGCAATGAGGTCACCCCTCAGCCTCCTTTTCTCCAAATTAGACAACATCACAGTCCTTAGGCCCTCCTCATAGGACACGCCTTGCAGCCCTTTCACCAGCTTTGTTGCCCTCCTCTGGACACATTCAAGGACCTTCACATCCTTCCAAAATTGTGGGGCCCAGAACTGCACACAATGTTCAAGGTGAGGCCACACCAACACTAAATACAGCAGGATAGTCACCTCTTTTGACCAGCTGGTTATGCTGTGTTTGATGCACCCCAGAATGCGGTTTGCCCTCTTGGCTGCCAGGGCACACTGCTGACTCATACTGAGCCTGCTGTGGACCAGCACCTCCAGATCCCTTTCTGCAGGGCTGCTGTCCAGCCACTGCTCTCCCAATTTATACTTGTGGCCGGCCTTACTCTGTCCTAGGTGCAGAATCTGTCATTTGGACTTGTTAAATTTCATCCCATTAATCATAGCCCAATGCTCCAATCTTTCTAGATTGTTCTGCAAGGCCTCTGGTCTCCCAAGAGAGACAACAGCACCTCCCAATTTCGTACCATCAGCAAACTTGCTAATGATGCATTAGTTTAGATTGGATATTAGGAAAAATTTCTTCACCAAAAGGGTTGTCAAGCATTGGAACAGGCTGCCCAGGGGATTTCTTGAGTCACCATCCCTCGAGTTATTTAAAAGACATGTAGATGTGGCTCTTAAAGACATGGTTTAGTGGTGGACTGGGCAGTGTTACGTGGACTTGATGATCTTAAAGGTCTTTTCCAACCTAAATGATTCTATGATTCTATAACTGGATTCTATGTTGGAGAATAATGTACTTTCCCAGGAATGTGAGGATGAAACCCCAAAATACGTTGAAAGGTTCTTAAGCACATACCTATGGGCGTTTTTCTTCCAGGGTTGGAGCCAGCTCAGTGCCAGCATGGTTGAGGGTAGCCTTATACTGCTGGTGGCCATGGTGACAGGGCCTCCTTAGCACCTTTGTGGGGAGGTTGCTGCCAGGGCTAACTCCCTGTCCATGGGTACTGCTTTTTGCCAAGGCACTGGTGCTGTGGCTCTGACTCAGAGTAATGCGGTGCAGGTGATAACCTTTCTTCCTTTAGCATTTGGCTAATCATTGTGTGAAAATTTCTCCGCTTGCCTACGTTCCATACTGTAGTTAGTATGTCTACATTTAACATTGTAATATTTCTCGTCTTTTTTTTCCTCAGTGAAGAACAGTTATGCTGACAGATTGATATTTATCTGACAAAATACTTCAGAAATAAAAGCATTTGCTAGCAGTAACTGACTATGTGTTTCTGAATTTCCATGTGTTTATTATTTATAAAGGTTGTTGAATGATTTGACTGACTCATTTTCAGAGCAAATCACTTAGGTTCTTCAGTTCAAATGACAGTTCTTCATAGCACAGAGCCAGGTGGGACACCAAAAACTTACATGCTGGAAAATGAATTCCAAATTATAGCAGAGTGTGAGTATTTTGACCATTTCCATTATTCTGTCAAACATATTTGAGACAATTGAAATTATCAAGTGCTGTCATGACTATTAGTATTGCCTAAATATAAATGTCTATAAATAGCATAAAGTGAATGAATCATACATAAATGACTCTTTATGTCTGTGTATCTTTTTCTGCAATTATTAAGCCAGGGTTAACATTATCACATACTGTAAAATAACCAAGGTGCAGTAAAGAGAAAAGGAAATCGATGGTAAGTTCCTATCAGATACTTGTTTTTAGAACTTTTAATTTTGGGTTTGTTCACTATACACCCATTGTCAACATCCATCAAATAAGCTATTTCTTTTCATTCTTTTTTTTTTTCTTAATTTATCTGTAGTTTTATAGAGATAATGAACTAAATACAGTTCCATACTGTCATAACAAAAATGCCTAGCTGTGATAGGCTAAGATTTATTACAGAAAGTTATCTACAGTAGGGTAAGTTTTATTTTACTGTAGCTATAAAGAAAATTTCATGCTGCCTGAGGTAATGAATTAGGTACAGTATTGCATACAATTGCATTGCCAAATGTTTCAGTTATTAAATACTCAACAATAGCCCAGATACGTCTTGAAACAGTATAATCTGCATTATTGAGAAATACAATATTGTTAGGACAATTCATTTAACGACTTCAAGAAGTTCTCTGGAAGTTAAAAGATCTTCTATTGGTCACTAGTAGAAAAGAAAGATCTGTGATAGTTCAGTGTCTTTCAACTGCACTGCAATGTCAGCACTAGAACTGCACCCAGGCCTCAGTAGCTGTTCTCTAAAATGTATCATAAATTACACCTTAAAGTACACATTTTCAGTGTTATTGAAATGTTATTATGCTCAAATGTAGCCATTGAGGTTTTTGGTAAAGGAAAAAAAAAAGGTGTCAGAATGCAAACAAAGACAGGGACAAATTCCATCTCATTTTCTATAATCTGTAATTTTATTCATGTCTTTTCATTGAAAGAGATAGAAGTCAGGCAGTATTTGTTAGTGTGTCCTTAAACGTGCAGAGAAAACCTGATATTTCAAAGAACTACAGAGCCCATTTTAGAAATTATTTCAAACTCCATCACCTGTTCCTTTCCTCATTTGACCTGTTTAGTCAGAGTTCCCTGTTTATCCCCCCAACTGGTATCTTTAAAATTACTTCAGAAGTCTCTGCCACAGTCAAAACCAATAGACTGAAGCAATATATTAAAAAGAGCAACTTCACACTTCAAAGGATTCTACTGTATTAGATGCAATTGTCTTCACAAATACTTCTGACATACTAATGGCAACATCACATAAATTTGGCTGTCTTTTCAAAAAGTATTATTTCCTCCATTTCAGGATGTGCCATTGAAATGTCATTAGGACACTGATTTTTTTTTTTTCTTTTCCTACATCCACATTATGTTAACTTCTTTTTGTAAAAACAGAACATTTAAATGTGGAATGTAAAAACAGCTATTACTTGGTGACACAGTATATCAGCTTCTTCAGCTAATTATTTCATAGATGAAGATCAGCAATAAAAGCAAATTCATGATTCACATCAACCCTCTTTTACTGGAGAAATCTAGTAGACCATCATAGAAATCTTTGCAAATAAAAACAATAATTGGCTGAAGTAAAAATGCCCTTGTTTGTCATTGCTTCTATATGATGCAGGAGAATGAATGAATGAACAAAAGTTCGGTGTGGAAAAATACGGCATCCTGGGAACATGTTTTCTTATTTCTCCTGTGATGGTTGTGAACTTCTAATGGTGATTTATTGACACTTTATTTTGATCTGGCTATTGAGTTTTGAAGTATGAAAGCTAGAATCAGATCAAAAGGCAAAAAGGAATTACATTATCTAGCAAGATCCATCATAAATACTTGGGAACTTTTACCAGGCAAGTTTACAGCCAATGATTGTAAAGAACTTAACCACATTTTCTTCAGCTGCTAGAATGGCTTGGTCGAGGAGGAGGAGGTAAAAGAACAGTATCTGATTTCTGGATGGATGAAAAGGTTTCTTATGAGAAAAAGAACATAATAACCTAAAAAGTTCAGGCTTGCTTAGACTGTCATCAGTAGGAAGTCTGTAAGACCTGTAGCATTCTACTTTAGAATAAAAGAATCATCTGACAACCTGTCTTCT
This sequence comes from Phaethon lepturus, assembly GCF_000687285.1. Classification (NCBI taxonomy): domain Eukaryota; kingdom Metazoa; phylum Chordata; class Aves; order Phaethontiformes; family Phaethontidae; genus Phaethon; species Phaethon lepturus. The sequence goes on from NW_010533775.1 coordinate 4,093, forward strand.
CAAGAACCAGAAAGAAAAATCCAGTGCTTTCTGCAATAACAACATCCCAAATCCATCCAGACGATTACAGCAGTACTCTCGTGCATCTTTCATTCCATTGTCTTTGTTTTTTTAATCCAAATCACACTAAAGTAATTCTTGCTATACTATAGTGCTGAAGAATTATAGGTGATTCCTGCACTATGTAACACAGGATTTTAAATTTCCACCTGCTAGCTGTATCCTATAGCTACTCTTATACCATTATAAGGTAAGATAGATCCCTATACAGATCATTTTGTGCCTGTGTGTGCATGCACACAGTCCTAGTCATCTAATGATACCTGCAATATATCCTCCCCTGTGCTCTATAATTAGAGTAGGATAGTGTTTGCTTAAAACTTAGCCCTTCAATTTATTGTAATAGTTTTCACTTACATCTTTAAATTTTACTGACATTACTTATGATTTCTAAAACAACCTTTTTAATCAACAGTGGTTGATGTGACGAGGGGGAAGGATGGAACAATGGGCTCATTTGTAGAATACTTGTTTTCCATTGCCATTTGTGAATCACACTTAACTAAGTGTGATTAAAACTAAGAAGGGAAGAAGTGAGATAATTGGTTTGATGTATTATTAACAATGTGTAATAAACTATAGTCTGAGTATATTTTTAAATCACTTAGATCTATAATATCCACATTTATTCATATATGCTTCTGGTGATTTGGGAAATCACTTATTTGGTTCAAACAGGCAAATTAGATATACTGTGGCCCTTACTAAGTTGAAATGTAGGTATGAATATGTCTATGGCAATTCATATGTAGATTATACCAAAAATCTCAAGAAGACTCAACATAAAATCAAGAATCTTAGCTTCTAATATAATTTTAATCCTTCTGAAAATTTTACAGGTAGCAAAACTGTATGAAAAAAGAAAATTGTTTTAAAATAATTTCTAAAATATCCGCAATACAGATTTTGTAAAGCTGTTAGAAATTACGACATATGAAAATTAAACTTCCTTAAAATATTATAATTTTAGATGTTTGTGTTAACATTCAAAAATAACATAAAGTTCCATTGGAAGTGTACCATCTGTCACTCCAAAAATCTTTCAGATATTCTACAATTCCATCGTAATTTTTTTTTAAAAATCGTCATTCACATGGACATGTTAAAAAAAATTTAGAAGAACTGAAGTTCCTTCTGAACATTTTGAATAGACATTTAAAGGAAGTATTGCAATATTTTCTAATACTGATTATCATTCAATAATTGCTTGGATCTTATACAGAGCATCTATTAAGAAAATCACAAAAGAAGAAATCCAAAACCCAATCACACACACACACAAACTATGGAACAGCAATTGTTTCCTAAATGAGAAATTACGCTCTAGAATAAATGGTTTTTTTGGTTCTAAGTGGCACACAAATGTTTCTTATAACTGTTTCTCTTCTTCATTCTTTTACTACCTATGGTAACAAATCTCTGCAAAAACATCATTAAAGGCAATTAGATATAATGTGAATTTGATCACAGCATAATAATGCACCAAACAAATTATAAGTGTGAAATCATGGCTGTAACATATGTAGTAATATTCTGCCGCTGATTTTGAACAAACCAGAAATTTTGCTCATTAACTGTCTTTGTCTTTGATTTTTTTTAAATTTTCTATCACCTTAAAAAAAACACTAAACACAACAGTTGTTAGTCTGTGCTTGTAGGAAGCCATTGGAAAGACATGTGCTGTCAGTGACCTTTTCCATAATTTTAGGCTGAATGCTGGATGTTTCTTACAATTGTGGAAGAAATAGATGAAATCAAAAAGAATATCCCCATGAGGCTTATTAACCAATATTAACCAATATTAATTATATTTCTCAAGTTCTGTAATTGAAAATGTTCTCTAGTTAAATTATTCTTTGCATTATTCTTTCTTTTTAATTCTTTTGAGCCTGAAGACAGCTAACTTTTCACTATATATAAAATAACTTTTCATCATGTATAAAATTTTATTTTATACTTTGATTTTAGAGCATATAGAGAAGCCTTCGCTGAATAACAATAATAGTTTTTCTTAACAGATTGCCTTATCTAACTACAATCCATATAAATTTATATAATCTTTTAATTATATATACAAATATGTTTTAGTTTATGTAGAGACTCACATATTTACGGTATGTAAAAAAGCTCCAAAATTATTATTGTTGTTTAATTAGTTGAAGTGAGAGATACCTGTTTTTCTCAGATTCCCTTGAAAAACCAAAATGTACGATTAATTTCAGACTAATTAAGAGGGTGTATCATATTTGCAATTACAAGACTCTCTAATCTGCTTGCATATCATTGAGAAAAAGTGGAAAAGGGGTGTGTGAAAACTGTGAGAAAAGGATAAGTGGTCTATGAAAAGATGAACATCGTGTTCTAGATTCACTGTATCTTTTTGTGAAGAGTTTAGCAGAGCAAACAGAAGAAATGGGGAAAAATGCAAAATACTATCTTTGTGATGCTTTTTTAGAAGAAACATTGTGTTTGGAGCCTGTTTAAATAGAAGTGTATGCATAGAGAATTAAGGAACTGTTCTGTAAAAGTAGGAGACTTGAAATTAATTTGTTTTGAATATATGAAAGTTAGTTTCAACAGAATATTTTTCATGCCTCTACCTTAAACTGTACAGCCAATTGTATTTTGTTGCTTAAAGTGATTAATTCTTTTTAGTTTGCGTTAATTATAATGATTCATGGTCCTTACGAAGTAAGACTGAACAGGTCAATGTGAATAGTGAGAGCATGACAGTTTCTTAAGAGAAAAAAATAACTTGGATTTTATTATTTGAATTGATTAATAATAATAATAATTATTCTGGGTTTTGATCTTCAACAACAGCTGGAGTCCATAGGTTTTCTAAAGACAGTTCCCTCTATTTACAATAAATCATTTGAAGCATTCAAAGCACTACAGAATTTGGAGCTCATCATTAAAGGCTGTCCAGGTATGATCTTCTACTGTTTACAATATCTCCTGTAACATCTTGAATTTCAATTGTGTAATATCACTTTCTTAAAAATATACTATCTGTTCTATAATATTCTATGGACAGGTAGAGACTGCTGGCAAAAATGAGTTTTGAATAGCTTAAGGAAGAACTCCTTTTGAGTTTAAGGAGCAGAGTTTTGTCTGCCTGCAACATCAGAAATGTTAGAACTCATATCCATTGTGCATTTAGGCATTATGAATATCCTAGTTAATATCAGCTACTATATTAAGATTGTCTTTGCAGGAAGTGTGACACTAAGATACAATTTCATTTGCTGCACAAGTTCATTCAGGAGAATATAGATCTATTTGCTGCAGATGGGCTGGTAAGTTTTAAGTGCTACCAACTAATGAAAAGTATGAGACTCCTTTTTCATGTCTGAAATGCCTAAATAGGATATTAGTTCACAAGTTACTGTTAATAAACCAGTAGGATTATGAACCAATTAGGGAGCTTATGAGAAAAGCTGGGGAATTATTACTTTTCATTAATGTAAAAATCTTCAATTTCATAGCCAGAATGGTGCCCTCAGAGTGTATATTTTGCAGCTATCAATCTGCTGCCTTCTTCCTCAATTTATTATCAAAGTCTAATTAAAATCAAAAAGTGATACTGAGTACTGTGCAAATCTTCAATCAGTGCAATACCCTCTCATGCAACAGAAAAGATGGGATGCTAGATTCAGACTTGGTGATTGACAGACATTCATTGGGAATCATGCAGGCTTACTGGATCAAAGAATAAAAGAATAAAACTGTGCAAATCTTTCCTGTCTGCATGGCAGATATGAGCAGAAATAAAGATGAGCAATAGAGAAGATATGCAAAACAGTTACTGCATTGAAATGTGTCTGAATGTGAAAAGAAAGTTAGTCAATTATGTGAGACCAGGAATGAAACTCATATAATAACACTAAAATCTATGGTATAGTTATTATTGAAAAGGTAGGATCCATTCACCGTAATAAGAAGTTTAGAAGGAAATTATTTAAATAGTTCTTTGGAATTTAGTGGTCTGTAATGAAAAGCACAAAAAATTAAAGGCTTGATCTCTTTGAGTGTCAAAGACAACAATAAAGAAAATAGATATAAAAAGGAGTTGTTATTATGGAAAGTTTTCCAGTCAAAACATTGCAGAGCCACCTTTTGTCACAGTTCTTTGTATCTATGAGTATTCTGATAGGTTAGAATTTTACTTTTCAGAAAGAAGCTGTTGGCCTTCCTTCACTAACATCAGTAGCACAGGAAAAGATAACAGTTGCTGATACACAGACAGAACGATGCAGCCACAGGATAAACCCAAATAAGACTAGTTTCAAAGGTGGTGCAACTCAATGCTGAGTGGTCACGGATGTAAGCAAGGAAAAGGGTCATCAGAGCTAAAATTGGATCTGGATTGACGCCCTGGGAAAGCACCTTTCAAGGTTCAAAGCTGAGTGTGGTTGTTGAAGAGAACTGAAGTTGGAACAGGGAAAGATCCAAGAATCTGCCACCTGAGATTATAATATATTCGTATTTCTACCTGAAAAATATTTAGAATCTTGTGAAAGGGTTCACTTAATCATCAGGATACATAAAATTTAAATCAGATCCAAAACTTGTCCTCAAGATTATAATCTATTGTAGTAGATGTTATAGCTGGCAACATTAACAATGCAAGGAGGAGAATGAATTATGGGGAACGGGAGAGTTACTAATTATCCACAAAATTATTATATGGAGTAATGAGGTTTTTTACTTAGTCAAGTGGGAAATTTAATATTTTAGACAGTGCAACAGATAACTTTCTGGAAAAATGGCAAGTATCCAAGCTTACTGTAGATGGTACTTTCTAGTAACAGATGTTTTGTGAAAGCTTTCATCCTGTGAGAATGAGCACAAGCCTGAGCAATACTGGAAAGTGAATTGTCATTGAAAAAATTATCTACAGAAGCTGAGAAATAGGGGAGATCAAAGCTTTCAGTTTAACAAGAACACAAACTCTTTTACCTCTTCTATTTGGACAAAGTGATGGGCTACCAGTAACAATGAATTTGGTAGAAAAGGAAGGAAAAAATGTTGGACAGCCTCCCCAAATTGAGTGGAACTGAGGAATACATACTAACATGTACTATATCAATTATTGGTAGATAATTCTCAACCCAATAAAGTCACAGATGTTTGTGTAAGGTCTCACCACTCTTCCCATATCCCTGAGAGATCATTTATTATTACTTTTGTATGAGTTCTTTTATTTCTTTCTATTAGACTTACAGGTATAACAGTTGTTTTTTTCATGTTTTCATCATATTTTCAATTTGCATAGTTATTATCAAATATCACATAGAGATAGATATGTGAGACAGTTGTCATTCCAGTACTGACGATAACAAAAATTTACTACTGCAGATCTACAGGTTTCTTTCTTAAAAAGCAACATTAAACACTTTTTACACCAGAGATCCTGTCTTCTTATTCAAGTTGGATTCCTTGTTTCTTACAGGGACCTTCATTATACTTCATTTAACAATGTGGGTTGCAGAGAAACACCAAGTTTCTACCTTGAACCCTGACCAGTCTGGGATTTCTATCTTGCTGATAAATCCTTTTCAGTCACATCATTGTCCATGTATAAGGCTTAGCAGGTACACATAAGTAAATGCTCAGCAGAATTATTTACTTGTGCTGCTCTGTGTACCTGTCTGGGCCTGTTGACTGTTCTTAAAAGGTATCAGTAAAATGTGTTTTCTATAATATGGGAGAATTCATATTTCACTACCCCAGTAAATTTAGGGGAAAATAGCATTATTACTTGAAATCACTGTTACATTGAACATGTTTCTAGCTTAGATTTAGTTATGTAAATATCAATGTATATGTTTGATATTGACATAAAATAAATTCATGAGTGTACTCTTTAAAGATTTGGAGACAAGGACACATAGAAGGATCAGTAACTGGAATGCCAAAACCTTAATTATGGGAAGAAACAGGGTTATTTTGAAGACATGTACAAGGAAAGAATGTAGTTCATGTATTGTCTGGGGTACCTGAAATATACCGAAGATTATGTGCTATGCAGGTTGCTGTATGACAAGATGACAGGCACAGTCAACATGGGTTCACAAAGGAAAAGTCCTGTTTAACTAATATGATATCCTTCTACAATTAAGGACACCTGGCTAGTGGATGAAGTGAAGATGGTAGATATAGTTTTTCTGGATTTTAGTAAGACTTTTTATACGGTCCATCACTGCATCCTTCTGGACAAGTTGTCCAACTGTGAAAAGAGCAGGTATGTTATGCCCTGGGTGAAGAACTGGCTGAATGGCAGGGCTCAAAGGATTGTTCATGAGCTAAGAATCATTCTCACAAAAACTGAGATATTACTATGATAAAGAGAGCAAAGCATTTATGTGTACAACATGTTTTGTACAGTTGTCCTCCAAAGACCATGTCAGACAGGGGAAATTATAGCAAAGACCAGCAATTCACTTAAACCTGTAGGATAACAGCACAAGAAACAGGAGCCAGGTATCTTATGGAAGGCGATAACAAAGATAACGAGTACTAGTTTTGGCTGGGATAGAGTTAATTTTATTCATAACAGCTCATATGGTGCTGTCTTTTGGATTTGTGACCAAAACAGTGTTGTTTTAGCTCTTTCTCAACAGTCTATATGCAATGTCAAGACCATCTCTGTTTCTTACACAGCCCTGCCAGCAGGTAGGCTGGGGCCGCACAAGCTGTTGGGAGGGGACACAACTGGGATAGCTGACTCAAACTGATGAAAAAGATATTGCATATCATATGATGTCATGCTCAGCAATAAAAGGTAGGGAAAAAGAAGAGGAAGGGGAAGGAGGAATTCCAAATGAAGACGTTCACAGTTGTGATGTCTGTCTTCCCAAGCAATCGTTATGCATGATGAAGACCTGCTTTTCTGCAAAAATCTCTGCCTGCTGATGGGAAGGAGAGAATTAATTTCTTATTTTGTTTTGTTTATGTGTGTCACTTTTGCTTTACCTATTAAACTGTTTTTATCTCAACCCATGAGTTTTCACACTTCTGCTTTTCCAGTTCTCTTCCCCATCCCACCTATGGGGAGTGAGCGAGCGGCTGTGTGGTGCCTCATTTCCAGCTGGGCTTAACCCACAATATTAGGAAAGGAAGAGTTTATGGTAGATTAAGGTATAAGGTATTTGGGAATAGATCTTGGATTCCTGCCTGTGCTTCGCTGTTTTTTCCCCACCAATCCTATTATAGAAGCCATTTGGGAAATCAAATAACCACAAGAGGTTCAAGATTTCTACATTCATTCTCAGGTTGTACTACTGGCACAACAGAAAAATCTTATACTTCACAGTTATTTCCAGTTCTGACAAAATAGTAAAATTCAGTACATGCATTGTTCTGGCTTTTTAATAATAGTCACTGTAACTTCTCAAAATTTGCATCCAGCACATCCTGAATTCCTGCTTCTGTTTGCCACATTTTTCCCACTTTATTTCAAATCAAATGTTTTATTATTTTTCTTATCTTTCTTGATTATTTTTTGATTCTCAAGTGAATATGAAATACCAGACAGCCTGTAAATTTTATTTCCTTCTCTGTCACATGTGTAATGTGATTCTTCACAAGGAAACTATCAATGGTTTGAACACAACAGACTAAAATCTGACATTCATTCTCTGATATATGTTACTGTAGCCCAACTACACTGTCTTTACAGATTAATAATGAGATCTTATTTAACAATCAGTGCAACTCAGTCATGTTTTACTTCCTCCCTGGAGGACGAATTGCTTATCTCATCAAAAGGTTGATAATTCCCTCTGTCTGTCAGTTGATATGATCTTTATCTGGACACAAACTACATCAGCAGACTGAGCTAAGCTTCCAGCCTTGCTGGTGGTAAGAGTTTCAAAATTCATGTTTATCATATGCAGAAGATAGATGCACTAGCTAGCTTCAGGCACTGCATTAGCACTAAAGTCCATTAATTCTAATTATGTTTTGCATACAGAGAATATTAAAATGTTTAAATTAATAAGGAGAAGGGCCATCCCCTTGGCACAGTTTCTGCATATTAATACAGTTTTCTGTGCAGGAGGTGATCTGTGCATGCAAGGAGCCTTCCTCAGGCCACTGGAGATTGAGCACATAAAGCTATTTAGGGGACGTGTGCCAACCACAGCCATCTCATAGCATCTCTGTTCATTAGTCCATGGAGTTTTATTTTTTTAGGTTTTGGATAAGAATGAGATCATTAGTGTCTTGAATGAAGGTAAGATGAGAGTGATCCAGCTCAGCTGTGCATGTGATACACATAGATATGCATATGAAGATTGCATAAAACAAATGCTGTCCTTCCTTATTGTCTTCTATATAAGCGAATTGTTTCAATGGTAGTTCAGCTCTTGCATGGAAACAGGAAAGGGTCCAGGATGATTAGAGCAAATCCCTTATAGCGATTGAACACTTTCATTTAAGTTTAGGATTTTATAGGATCATTCCTGAACTTTTGATTCTCTCTTGGTTTCCATCTGATAATTTTTGATTAAGTGATGACAAGATGTAATCTTGTTTGAACCAACGAAAGCACCCTGCAACATTTTTCCCTTTGTTGCCTGTTACTGAGTCTATTCATTTACCTTCTATCTCTGAAAAGTATAAAACCTCTACTCTCGGCTTTTATTTTTGTTATTTAATTAAATAATACAAATGTGTAAATGTTCAGATCTTATTTAATAATAATGGATCAAAAAGTCACTTCCTTATTATACCCTACAAACAATATCAAGGAAGAAGTAAGAAAAATCCAATTAACTGTCACTGAAGCCTATAATCCAGCACTCATAACCTTAAAAAATTTGATGGATATCCACAAAAACTAAACAGAATTTTTAAACTATATTCTGAAATGTTAAGTAGGTAAGGAGTGTGGTATTAACACCAATTGTAATACTAATACAAATACTGATACTAATGATGAGAAACAGAGCAGGATATGGTTTTAAAGCTCTATCAGGAAGTCCTAAAAACTTCTAGTAAATCTTTGCGTGCTGTTTGATTAGTATCCAGCTCCTTTTAAAGCCCATGAACTGATATATTTCATATTAGGCTTGGACCTTGTATGAAAGCAGTGATCTGTAACTGCCAAAACTTAACAGTAGGTCACCATGGTAAAAAAGAGTTTGTATGGATAATTTAACCTGGAAATTTCAAACAGTGCTCAGATCCCTTCGTAAATTGGTGGGATTTATCAATGTTTTTTTGAAATCTGTAAAGGGTATGTTCACACAGTTTTCTGAAAGGCAAATAAACCCTTGTTCTGCCTTGCTCTTTCTGGATGGAGAACTCTTATAGCTCTCCTCAGCATGTTATCATACATGATCTAGTAATCCCTGATGAGAGACAAGTACATTAGCTTGCACTCTGTATTGTGATAACATAGCAGTTACTCTGTTCTGCTGGGAGCTCAGGTCAAGCTGGAGTGTCAGCAGAGGGTGTTAATATCTGCATACAAAAGCCTTTTTAGATCTATCTAAATGCTGTGAATGCTTTGTGGTACATTGACAAATTAACAGCCCATCTTGTCATTCCATTACAACATTCTTTTTCCAGCTGTTTTATCTTTTTAATCCCTTCTGTATGAATATGATTTTCTTCCTGTGTACAATGAGGAATACAGGTTAATTAGTCTTCAGTCTCTCCTTACATATTCTTTGCCACCCAGGGCTCCTCAGAAGACATATGTGCCCACAGATCCTTCTTCACCTGATGGCTCTTCATGTAGATAAATAATGTTCATATATAATGTTCAACAAAAATATTTTTCTGGGGAAAAAGTACTGGGGATTTCTGTTTCTCCATCATCAAGAGCTTCAAAAATTTACAGTTACCTCTGGTGCTGTTTGTCATGCAGACTGCTTGTCTAGTTTGTGCTGAAAGACTAAGTAGTACTTGATGCAGAAACAACCTATGAAAAATATCCAAGTGATTTACTTCGTATGGGACATTATTTTACTGTCTCTGTTACAATATATGACTTTGTCCTTAGAGGATATGACTTCATCCTCTTGCTAGACAGGTTCTTTATTTTCTTATCTTTTAAAAATAGTTTATTTTTTCAAAATAAATTCTTTTACCTCCTTTTCCCCAGTCTGTTGGATCTCTTACTCTTCTAGCTTCCCACCAGCCTCTGCCTCACTGCTGCTCCCATGTACCTTCTTTATGTTGGCTTCTAGGCAGTCATGGACAAATGGATGGAGGAATTAACTGTCAAGTTTAATAAGTGAGTGCTGGTATACTTAAGGAGAATAAATATGGAAAACATTAAACTAGGAACATTATTGGGTATTAGAGCCTATGTGTTGGCAGTATGCTCAATAATATTAAATGAGTGCATTTCTTGGTTTAGTTTTGTATAGTTGGGAATTTGATACATGGGAGGCACAAATTCAATATTTCTAATGACCTGTTTTGTCAAGAATTGGCAAATACTACTCTGTCATAAGACTACAACCCTAGAGAAAAAGTATTAGAAGGAGATATCGTAACTTACCAAAGACTGATTACAACTTCCAACTAAATTTAACATTATTAGAGCAAGAATGGCATGCATCATGGTAAGCATTACATGCCCTATATCAAAATAAACCCTGCATTGCAAAGTAACTGAAGCAGACTGTTCACAGTGTTTTAAAGATATATTCCGAAGATGTATTACCCAAATGTAAGTGTTGGGCTGCACATCTCTCATTTTCTTTCTATAGTCGGTGGAAATGCACATTTTAACTCTTCCTTTTTGTTCAGTTTTTTTCCTCACCAAATTGAACAAGATATTTCTGGCTTGTTTTATTCAAAGGTACCCTAGAGGAAAATGCTATGGCAGACATACAGCTCATCTACATATTCAACTAGAAATTTGGCACATAATTTTAAGAACTGCTATGTATACTAGCAAAAGATGCAAACATTAGAGAAGCTAAAGATGGGGCAAACTGTGAATAAACCGTGACATGATGCTATTCAACAGGATAATGCTACTTACAGACTAATCTAGGTTTGAGCATGCTCTAAAATAATGCAAGCCTTGCTTCTTTTTTTTAATCTTTTAGATATTAGAATACCTAAAAGTCAGGCAACACAATTAAATATTTTTATTTAGAAAACTCTGGGAAATGTCAAGGAAATGCAGGAAGACTTAAGATTTTTTCAGATGAAAAGAAGTAATAGTAAATAAGAAGTCTGTCTCTTTAGTAACAGTGGCTCAAAAATGAGGCTTCCAGCTGTTAAAATAGCTTGCAGAGGCATTACACTGCATCACTTCATTTATATAAGTGGTTACCTTATTTTAGTGTCTTTCAAGGCATACAGCAGTACAGTATCAACCTCACAATGGAAAAAAATGCAAATTTTGACTAATGCAAGAACTCGAACATTGACTGCATTCTGACAGATATTCTATCTATAAATCTTCAGAACTACTAATAAGCAGGAAGGGGGTGGTGGGGAGGAAGAATATATGCCAGGCATTTTACATAGTTTATCACCGGACCTTGCTGTCTAGGGAGCTGAAACCAATTAAGAGGTGGATAAATAATACAAGAGAGAGAACAATATTGATGCACAAGAGAAATGACAAAGATCCTTAAACCTTTTTTTTTTCCTTCATGTCTTACAGAATAACCTTTTACTGAAAAAAAAGAGACATGTTACGTGACCACACACAACTGAATAGGATTCAGACATACTGAATGAGATTTTCTTCTATTCCAAAAGGTGCTTTGTTTCTGAAAATTGATACACCTTTTATGCAATTAATTTTAATTAAAATGGAAAAATGGATTTTGGAGTCACTCAAGCTTATGAATTAATAGCAGAAGATTCCAATATTCTGCCCTGGCTAAGGGCCAAAACTGATTTAATGCTCTGATTTCATTTCTGTGGGGAAGCTAAGACCAAATTTGGCTTCAGTAGGAAAAAAACCCATAATCATTATGGGTCCCTGTGGAAATATAAAAAGAGTGACTAGATAGAATCACAAAAAGTACTTTTTCTTTTCTTCAGATGGATTAAATCATAGTGAAGAATAGTTTGCACTGTATAATTCAACAAAAACACTATTTTGTACTATGAATGGCACATTTAAAATTCAATATCTGGGTGTAAAACTTGATAGCTGTATTCATAGTAACTCACTGCATAAGTCATCCAATTATGAATGACACAAATCAACATTACCATAAGATCCAAACCTCCCATAAGTCAATAGAAAAGTTCTAACTTGAATATGAAAAATGCAAATACTCTGTTTGCAAGCTGTGAAAAAACTCAGACTCTAATTGTAAGATGTGTAACAAGAGATATGAAATAATTAAAATATGATAAGGGGTTAAATGACAAATTGCCATTTAGGAGATCTTTAGCATGAAGTACAGATTGCCTCTGTAGCTTATGTATTACTTATTTATACATAAATAAAATTGAGTGATGTAGGAAAAGAAATGGTTTTGTGACCCCCTGTCTTGTGCAGATTACAAATGTTAATGTTCAAACTCTATTTTTAGAATAATTAGTCTTCATCTGAAACTTATTGGACCACCTTTCTCGGACATTTAGAAACAGAACTTTTCTTTCCAGGGTAAATTTCACTGCAGCTCATTTCATTCATTTGTTTTTGTACCCACGTTATCCTTCAAAACAAATACTTCTCCTCTCATCCCCTCTTCTTGTCCCCAATTAATTTTCAAAACAAACAATAAAAAGACTTTATTTTGCTACTTTATTAGTGCATTTTCCTCAGTTTCTTTAGCTTGCCACTATCAAAGTTACTCACACTTCTACTACTTTGTCTTTGTGGCCATTCAGTTCTTAAAGCAGTATACTAATCCTTTTTTTCTTTGACAAAATTTTAAGTTTCTGTCACAGTGTGTTCAACTTTTACATATTCTTTTTACATTATCAGTGAAAATATTAACTAACTTCTTCAAGAAGGGCAGTTTTGGAAATCCAAGATTTTGGTATGACCCACTGACAGGTTTCAACTGGCTACTGAACCATGGCTGACCTTGGTTACTCTTTTCTGGACCTGATCGTGACCCTGACTTGCTGGCTCAGCATCCTGGCTCCTTGAAGGTGAGGCTGCTGCCTCAGCCTGCCTTGCTGTGAGTCTCGACTGATGGCTTGCCATCCCTGGAGGAGCAGCCAGCCCTTGCCTTTACCTGACAGTATCTACAAGTAAAAGATGACTAGTGAAAAATCTGAATGCCCATTGACCTTTACAGTCCCCAAGAACATCTATAAATTTTGATTGGATCTACTAATATGGTAGTTGGATGGGATTTAGAAGCTGAAAATCTTTCCATGAATCCAAGCCTCCCTGAACTGCAGCTTCAACTGCAGCTTCATCGAGTAAAAAAATTCTAATGCAAGAACATTGTTTTCCCTTTTCCCATACAAGACTGTATCTTTTAAATATAAATTCTATTCCATTTTAATCCATATTTTAAAATACTATTTATCATGTCTGGATTTTGAAAGAGGAAATACAGTCTAGAAAATAATCTTCAAAGGTAGCCCAGACTCAGGAAAACAGTAATATAGTTGAAGCAACAGGTTTCAATTATGAAAAAATCTTTACTTTAATATGAATACAATTTTATATAACTCTGCTTTGGTGTTTTAGCATGTCTTGTTAACTTGTATACAATATAATAAAGTAGTATAATGACAGTAATTCCAAGACAAGATGCAGGTAAATTTAAGACTAAAGAAATGACTGTTAGTTTAACGATCTATATTTGAGGAGTGCCACTGGGCCTGACTTGGGATGAACAATGGAGGAAAGGCTTGTATCAGGACAGGAGAAAATTTATTGTGTGTGTTTGGGGAAAATATTTTGCAACATCTATACCATAGATTTTGTCAGTTTTATTAAAATAATTATTAATTCAGATCAGATGAATAAAAAAAAAAGGCTTGGATCCATTTTTTTAACTAAACATGTTAATATAAAAAAGAAAGTGAAGCAAATAATCACTGCAATTTGCAAGAACACAGCCAATAAAATTATGATTTTGAAGGAATATGGCATGTTTTAAATATGCTAAGTAAGCTTGATTCTGCTTTCTGTAGTCTAAATGCTGATATCACCACTTATTTTAAATGGTGCAAAACAAGCGCTTCACTAATTATTCTAGAATAAGGAGCTGGCCAGAGGTTTGACTCAGTTCAGGGTCTTATGAGTAGCTTCTACTATAAACAGGAGCTGTAGAAATAAGCATTTGTCCACATTTTCATTTCAAAACAGGTTATAAAACCACTTTACTACAATATATATAATCTACCATTTCAGATAATCAAACCACTAGCTAAAACAAGGAAATTCAGGAAGCGAATTATGTCTTCTACCTGCCCCTTTGATTGATAGAAGTTTGTGGTCAGTTTCATAAAACAGTAGCACCTTTTTTTTTTTTTAATATTTATATAAAAACAGACACACACACATTCTGGTTTTTTGAGAGCTCATGCTATTGGGCCAAAGGTCTGGTCATTTCTTAGGCAGAATTCTGTTCTCAAAGGTATCAGGAGCAAATTGCCTTTGTGTTGCCTCTACAGTCTCAGGACTGAGCTTTTCAATTCTATTTTCTTAAACCTGCCTTCTTATCCATTGTACAATTTTAGATGGTAATACTTTCAGATTCTTTTCTCAAGCAACTAGACAAAACATGTTCTCAGACCATCAATTTTGTATATTCCTTTAGCAGGAAGAAAAGCTAATCACTGTAATCCCCAAGATTTGCCCTTTTACCTTCTCTAATCTGTGGCTTTTCAGTATTTCTGGCAATACACTGGTTTGTGCACAGGAATCCAAATTACAATAATTGCTTTTGCTCCATTTGCTTTTATGAAGGTACTATATTAATCTTGTGTTACAGCATTGTCTATTTCTCCAACAAATAATTCACCTTTCTAAACTTTATATGCATTCTTCTGTACTCTTCTCTGTGTGAGGTGAAGCTGACCAGTTCTTAAGATCTGTTGACTGCTTGTCTATCAAGGCTTTAATAATGAATGGCCAGCTGTGATGGGCTGGCTACATGGTTAACATCAGTGACAGATAAATGCCCAAGTAATTTTTATATGGTGAAATAAGGTACAGAAAAAATGCAGCACATCTGCCCATAAAGACACGTTGAGGATACTTTTGATCACAATTGGTTTAGTGCCAAAGCTTTTGATGTCCTAGCTTCAAGTAAACAAGACTGATATACCATAATAACAAGCCATTTTAAACATCATCCCTTGAGCAGTAACCCATTCAAGCTAGAGGGAGGAGATGGCTGCAGACTAGTTCACTGCATTGCCGGGCTGTGTGCTGAAAGCATATGAGATTAAAGGTACTTATCATGTGGAAGCCATCTAAGCATCAACCAAGTTTAACTCAGCAATCAAGAGACTGTCATCTATAAAATGACTAGAAAGTACATCAACACATTCTGTTGCTTTTTGGAGCTTCTTACGATATTATTTAATTAATTATTTTCTCATAGCTTTTTCTACGTATTGCATACAATCTACTAGCTAACATAATGTGTGAAGATTTTTATATCTGATCAGAATGATTTTTAGTTCACTTGCCTTTAACTCTCATCTCTCTATTCTCAGTCCTGTTCTCTGCATCAAGTTATTTTTTCTTTTCCATCAGATTCTGTCTGGACCTGATGACCTCTGCTTGGTAAATTTTAAGTGCTTCACCACAGGTCAATTTCTGCGATCTCTCCCTGAGTTTTCTGTTTCTTGCCATGTGCTCATTTCAGGGATTTGATCCCTTAATATTCCAAAATTGACTCATCAGTTCAAATCAGACATAATCTCTTCTGTAATGTTTACTTTTTTAGAATCCAGTTCTGATACCCTTACAGAGTTATCACTGTGTTACAAGTCAAACTCCCTTGTTATCCTTAGGTTGCAGGGGCCTGGAATGTAAGTTCCCTACTCACTACTGAAGTATGTAGTCTAATGATCAGATTCAATGTAGAAGGACTGTCTACCATTCCTTCAGCTACGTTTTCTGAAGGAGAGTGGTTATGACTGCTGTGATTTATATTGTATCAGGGATGCTGATGTGTGTTAAGCGTGCTCCAGTGTGCTGTGACAGATGTTATCCGTTTTGTTTGTGGGTAGTTTACTGTACGGACACCGTACACTGTGTTTAAAAGAGAGTTTCTGGACAAAAGAAATGAAGGCTGAGTTTATCTTAGCAGCTGTGCACTGTTTCATAAGAATCATAGTGCAGAAGGAAAAGATTTTGCCTGAAAATAACTGAGCGTGTTCAGCTAGTTAAATCTTCCAGAGTGTGAGAAGTGAGGGCAGCCAGATAAAAGACACAGCAGGCAGTGAAACTGCAACATGTGCAGAAACCGAAATGCTCCACTGATGCATTTCTATGGGAAGTCTGAACTTGGCAACCGTGAATGTAGCAAAGAGTAAGGGCAGGCTTCAGCATAACCGGGATGTGTTTTCTTTCAATATGGTTGTCATTTTAGCTCACTGTTAAGTAAGTTCACACGGATAATTCACAGAAATTGTTAGAGACAGCCACGCAGGGGACGTGAATGGAGCACATAGTCTTCTGTTAACCTGTTCTTTACACTATTGTAAAAATTTCTCCTGGGATCTGGTGAGCATTGTGTGAAGTTACTTTTAACCCAAAAAGTGATTGAAAGTTGCTTGATGGTGAACAAGCCAGAAGAAACTACCCACTCCGTAAGGAAACATTAGATAAGAGAAAGATTGGTTTAGAAGCCCTTTATTTTAACTTGCATTACCTGACAGATCTGAGTCTTCTCTATTTCAAAGGCTACTTTATTTCTGTTTCCTAATATAACCTAATGATAATTTTTTTTTTTTATGTGAACTGTATATGAAAAAGTTGATAGTTGATAGTAGTTGGGACCTTTTCACACATACAACCAGAGGATTTATACTGGTCAGCCTTTCTTTTGGAGTGTTATAAAACTTATTTACTCGCATGTCGGTGCTTTCATACATGACTGAGCACCCATGCTCTTTAAATATTAATGTATGAGCATCGAATTAATGTAAGTGCTTAATGACTTTACAGATGCAGGGATAAAGCTTTCTGGGCCTTTTTTACACTGCCTGGATCATTTCTGTAAATTCATTAAAACACTTGAAGACCACTTTCTGAATGTTACCATTAATAACTGTCATTAATGACTAATCTATTTTTTATTACCTGCAAGACTTAATATTATTTAAATATAGATGAATAGCTGTCTTTAAACACAACAAAAGACATTCAATTTTTGACTTGGATCATCTAATAATGTAAGGCTCCTGGACAACTGGTCAGCTGCGTGCCAGTAGAATTCCCTCTGTGACTTTACTCTTATGAACTGCTTTGATAAGTCTCTATGCATTAGTATGTAGTATTCCTATCCTCCTTTTTCCTTAAATTTAATCTTCTTTAAATTTGAATATAGTCAGAAAATAAATTCTGAGTTTTAAGATGCAATTAGTTCAGCCCTTCAAGTCACAGTTTAGTTAGAATTGGCTTGGTAGTCAATGTACAGGGATTTCTCTTTTAGGTGTTCTTGCTATCATTTCTCCATCAGAGGTTCAACGAGAAATTAGAAGTGTATTTCTTCCTCCTTGGATATTCTACTCATTTCTTAAACAGACTTGAATCATATTTTCCTGAGCAGGCTTTCCCTGTTCTACACTGAAATCTGGAAATTAACAAAAAAATAAAAAAAAAAAAATCCTCTTAGAGACTAAAAAAAAGAAACAAGCATTAAATACTAATAAAGAGGAAGAGTGAACTGAGATTCAGGCATGGGTATTGCTTTACACTTTGTTGTTAATTTTTTTTGTTATTATAGTAGGAACCAACTATTGGGTGCTTTTGCTGGTTTTAGGGTTGTTTGGTTTGGGTAATTTTTACCTTGTACTTTCTAAAGATTGACTGATATTTAACTAAGGAGGTGCAAATCAATTGATATCAGGCACAAGGTACATCATTGCACCTCAGAAATGGAGTTATTTCTTATTGTACTTTTTTACATAGAAAAATCTAGCAGTTTCAGCTATGATTTTTCTATTAATTGCAGTATATAAATGATGCTTTACAAAAAGTTTCAGTGTCAGCTAAAACTCTATAAGAATAACTTAATATTTAGAATTTTTTTTACAATTTTCAAAAATAGAATGACTTACAAATATATTTTAAATATTTACATACTTAAATATTTCACATTGATTCCTACCTAAGATATTAATCATTTGATTCTAACCAGTGGCTTTATAGACTAAATACAAAAAGTACTTGTACTTTCACAAGTCAAGCAGTTTGATGTTAAAAATAAATGGTACTTCAAAGTAAAACCTACACATAATTAAGCTAGTTGTAGTTATTAACAGGTATGCACACATTAAACACACTTCTAAATCACTATTGTATTTTGAAATGTTATGCAAAAATCTCACATTGAAAAGTCATTTTTTAATCTTTAAAATAAAATTTTAAAAAATTGTCTTTTAAAAAATAATGTAACTGCCTTTTATCCATTCTTCTCTTGCACTAGGGATTGCTCAGTAGAATCATAGAATCATACTGCAGTTGAGGGAAGAAAAATCCTCTTGAGATCACCTAGTCCAATTTCTCTGCTTAAAATAGGGTCACTTAGATTTGGTTTTGAACATCTCAATGGATGGAGACTCCACAATCTCTGAAACAATTTAGTTGTATTTCCTGTATTTCAGTTTGTGTCCATTGCCTCTTGTCCTTTCACTTGGTCCACTGGTTCTGGGATGGAGTTAATCTGATTCATAGCAGCCTGTACAGTGCTGTGTTTTGGATTTGTGACCAAAACAGTGCTGATAACACAACAACGTTTTAGATATTGCTGGAGAGTTCTTATACAGCATCAAACCCTTTTCTTTTTCCTATTCAGGTCCCCCAGTGAGTAAACTGAGGGTGCACAAGAAGTTAGGGGGGTTCACAGCCCAAACTGACCAGACAGGTATTCCATATTGTATGACATGATGCTCACCAGTAAAAGCTAGGGAAAAGGAGGAGGAATAAGGGATGTTTGGGGTTACGGATCTTGTGTTCTCAGGTAACTGTTATATGTGATGAAGCCCTGTTCTCCAAGCGGCTAAACACCTGCCTGCCAGTAGGAAGTAGTAAATTAATTCCTTATTTTGCTTTGCTTGCAGAAGCAGCTTTGCTTCACTTACTAACCTGTCTTTATCTCAACCCACAAGTTTTTCTCCCTTTTGCCTATCCAATTTTCTGCCCCATTCTGCTGTGGAGGCGAGTGAGAGGCTGCATGGGATTTAGCTGCCTATGGGGGTTAATCTGCCACAATCAGATTAATATAGGAGTTGTTCGTTGTGCTCAAGGCTAGCTTCTCTGTGTGATGATGATGTCTATTTCTCCACTTTTTTGAATGTATAGTTTTTTTAAAAAAATTACTTCTTGTAATTATTATATAATATTTTATATTTTATATATATTATATATCTTGCAATTATTAATGTAATTATTATTTTTTTTACATATCTTGGAAAAGATTTCTGCCAATGAGGTTTGAAGGCCAACCATTCTTGTAAGTCTATTCATGTAGGTTTTGCATAGTTTAGTTTAGATATCTTTGATTGACACAAAACTTTCTCCCAAACTTTTAAAACATGTTAATCAGTTTCAATTCAAACTAGATTAAAAACATCATAGAAACTGTTGCTCAGTGCTGAGCAGCGGTCAGTTCTGAACATTTTAACCATCATGAGTCAGGATGCCTGAAGAGTCTATGTACACAAACAATATTTAAATTAAGTCAGGGGTATTTTACATCATTTACGCTTTTTAATAGATAACCTTTCTCTCCATTGCTTTCGAAAATCACTTGAAATTTTAATCAAGTGACTTGATAAAAAACTTTTCCTAAAAATGTGAAGAATTTTTATCAAAGATATTCCTGTGTTCTTCTAGATTCTTATAAGAATTGAGAATCTTAATTAAAAAAAATAAGTAAAGCCAAAACAAACAACAACAGAACTATGTAATAGAGCAGAAAAAAAGAGAATACTGAAATGTTGCTGGTCAGTAAAAAATAACATGGAAATCTAGGGGTGGGAGGGGAAGGAATTTCCTAAACAATGAATTTTACTGTGACAAGTTACTATGTAGGACGGAAATGAGGAGGAGTAGTTTGTCAGTGCTGATGGAGACAAATGGTGACTTCTGTACAAAATGTTGTTAAACTAAATATCCCAGCAATCACTGCATTCAAAGCAAGCAACATATATTGGTAAAAATAATCCATGCAAATCATAATCTTTTATTAAATATGCATATTTTTTATATTGTGCAAAGAAAGGCTTACGTTCTCCTGTCAAGTATTTTGCCTAGGAAAGTCTGAGGTGCATTCATTTTAAAATAATATTATTGCAAAGAATAGGAGTGAATGCAAGGGAAGGTATGTATTTGCAAGCCTTTTAGTTACATATTTTTATTTATTATGAAACGGTTAAAATAGTAGATAATTTGCATGCTGCATCCAAGAATAATGGAAACATTTTAGTAAAGTTTATTTGTGTGCTATTATCTTAACTAATACATTTATTGGGAAAAATTTCTGCTTGACATTTTGTGTTTTGACTGCCATTTGCTAGTTGCCAGCTGTCATAAGGAAAGGACTGCAACACATGCCCTTAGCAGCATATGCCTTTTTGGGCGCTGAATAGCATTTTCATACAAAAAATCAAATGATCCATAACATATTATGCTGTCATTTAAAAACTGCATCAGAACTGTAACATTTTTCATGCTTATAATAATTTTTTTTTCCCCAAGGCTCAATCTAGCCTTTTCTCACCATGTTTGGGGACATAATGAGGAAAACATTTGTTCTATTTATTGGCATTACTTTTTTTCAGTATGTTAATGACTTTCTCAGAATGGAGATTTCTTGCAACAGTTTTTAAGGACTTTATTTCTGTGCTTTGCTTTGTCAGATGGACCTACCTGTTTTTCCCTACCACACTATCTTCTCCGTCGTTCATAACTCTGACAAGTACTTACCAGATGAGATAAAGATTTGATAGCCAAGCCATTTTTTCTTTCCTGCAGCCATTTGCTTGTTTTTCTGCAATAAACTGTTGCAAAGATTTTTAAGAATGTGTGGTTAAATGAGATAGTCATTAGTCATTTTGTGATAAAAATACATAGTTATTCTAGTAATTATATTACTTATTATATTATATATT
>NW_010533776.1:0-11857 GCF_000687285.1 Phaethon lepturus
CTTCTTAGTGCAACCTCATCGTTGCCAACCCTTCTTTCTGGGGTGTCCCCCTTCAAACCACAGTACAGTCACCAGGATCAGCCTTCCTCTCTGATGCCCCTCTTCACAGCACTCCTGTAATTACATTCCTGTAATCACATTAACCATCCTGGCCTGCTCTAAAATCTCTTTTTGGCAAGGGCAGCACAAAGCCCTGGCTGAAGGGAGCATGCCGCCATCTCCCCTGCTCCTTACTTGCCTTTTTCTGATTCTGTAACCTGTTTTTTTGTTGTTGTTCAGTTGTTGATAAGTCTTGATGGAAGCCTCATGCTGGCCATTTCAAAGACATTTTCTGACAATCTGGTAGACAGACCTGTTGAAATAGAACATTTTCATTTTGAGAATGTTCTGTTTTTTCTGAAAGAATAAATATATCACAGCAAAGTTGCTAAAGAAAAGCTAATGCCTTCCAATTGTTTATAAATGCACAACTTGATGAAATCCTGTGACTAGTTAACATCTAAAAATATTTGATATTATGAACTAATAAAACCATTAATTTTGTATAAAGTGTTTTCTGGAAGGTCTTTCATGTTGCTGACTGACATCTTTCTTAGTGGAATAAACCCTTCTGCTTGGGGTTGTTTCAGTCTTCACAGCTGATATCTCAAAGTAGTTCATTTATTTGGGGAGAAAACAGGTTTAATGAACCATGGGAAATACATGATTTTTCAGAAGTGACCACAATGACAATGGTTCATAGATAATAACAGGCTATTTACCTGTGCTTGAATAGCTTCAAATTTATTTCCTTCTGACACTTTCTTAACCTCGACTACAGTAACAATATGATAGAGCTATAGGTCTACAAGCAATTTGTTAATTAAAATTAATGTTGCATATTAAGCTGTTGCATTAAGCACATAGGTCTTCTCAAAGAAAGCATCATCAGCTAACCAAACAAATCTTTGGGACTGACCAGCTTAAGAGATGAAGGTTTTCTCTCTTCAGCTGCCTACAGCCTTCCTGGTGGTTGTATACACTAAAAATAGGCGTATCCTTAGGATTATTGATTCTCCCCTCTAAAGTGTAAAGCCTGTTTCTGTTGATGTCTAGGTTATTGGACTGATGTGCTTACCAAAGGGAGAAAGAAACTCTTTTACATTTTTATGTGAGCTAATCAGATTTACATATGATCTGGTCAAGTATGATGGATTAGATGTATGGGTGGTTACTGGAAACAGAATCAACACCAGAGCATTTCCTGCATGCCAAATGCATTCTGTCTAGGAGTTTACTGGACTCCAGAGGTGAAGAGAAAATTAGAGAGGAATTCAGTCTCACCTGTGTCAAAATTTAAACTGAGACATAACATGGCAGCAGTTGCAGGGTTAAGACGCATAGATATATAAGAAATATATATATAAAAGTAACCAGGAGAAAAACTTGGAAACAAAATCAATTCAGCAGAGCCAGTTAGATATCCTGGGTAGGTTTTATATGACATATAAAATACACCCTTGCTTAACCTCTCTGCCATCCAAAAAGTTAAAGATACTTGGGTTTTCACCAGAAAGTTCCCTGGTGTAGCCTGTCTTGCACCTGATCCTGCTCAGAAGTGACAAAAAGCAGCATCTTTCTCTTGATATCCCCTTCTGTATAAGGAGGAGCCAAGGTTTCGCCTTCTTGCTTTAGGGACTGTTTTGTAATTTCCTTTAATGCCCACAAATTCAAGACATCATCTTCACTGGGTTACAGGACTGTGCTCCATCTTCTGTTCCTCCACTTTGGCCCCAAATCGTATGGTTTTGTAAAAAAATAGAGAGAAATTGTCCCTCCTCAGATGGTAGATTTAGGTACCTAAATCTGTGAGACCACTTGGGTGCTAAGTTCCTTTGAGAATCGAAGAGCTGGAGGAGCCCTGTGTCATTGGCTTTCATTGGGCAAGCAGGATTTGGTCGTGGGGATCATTCAAGTGAGGTTGGATTTACTTTATGTTAATATTTTTATGTAACATGAACACCAAAATATATAATATACCAATTTTTAAGAGTCAGTTTTGACATTTGTGTAAAGAGAAAAGGAGGTAAAGAAAAAACGAGGTAAAGAAAAGAGCTGTAGTGACAATTTCCAATGAGCCAAGTAATCCTGATACCTTTTTTCACATGCATTCCACATCTTTGAAAAGATACGTACTGCATCTTCTATAAGTGGAGAGTTTTGAGATGTGCAACATTTCCTGTGTAACAACATATCAGTTTCAGGTTGTGATGAGAAAAAATTGCTTTCAAATATCACAGGTTCAAAAGTGGAGCTGAAATTTTAAAGTATTAGTTTCACATTCTGCTTAAGAAAAACTGTGAAAAAAGAAGCAGAGAGGAGACTGAGGATAAAATTCCAATAAAAATAAGATATCTATATCTAGCCAGAGAGTTGGTATTATATATATCTATATAATACTGTATGCATGACGAATATGGTAACACAGCATTAAGGCTGCATGGTTAGGCAGTCAAAAGTTTGGAAACAGCCTAGCTAAGGTTGCTCACTGTGCTGCTCTGCTCCCTCACGTTGAGAACACATCATGCCTTTTTTTGACTCCAATACTTTTCTGCATACTCTTTCTTGGATAGAATAAATATTTCTTTTATATAACCTCAGGAAACTTGAAATGTTGTTTATTCTTCCAAGCATTTGTGGATTTTCATTATCATAGTAGTGCAGACAGTAGCACATATGCTCAAGCTGGTTTTTAGCCTTTGGTACCATTCAGGGGGCACAGAAGGGGCCATAAATTAGACAACACCAACCCACCTCTCCACCGTCCTCCCATGTTTCCTTCTGCTCTGTCTGATGTGAATGCTTTTCTTCTGTCTCCCTCCTTCTGCCATTTTTGCATCGTTAAGTAAAATGAAACACAGCAGTACAGCTTTTCAAGTGAGGAAAAAGGGCTGGCAAGACCCCTCTTCTATCATCACTGCTATGCATAACAAAAGGTGCAAGGCAGCATCTCCTGCAAGTCTTCATGTGATCTGTCCTTGTCTGTCTCTAATGCCAGGGCGAAGACCCTTTAACTCGAGGGCATCTAGGTCCACCTTCAATTTTATACCAGTCACGGTCATGTTTTACGTCTTCCACCCTGCTCCCACAGACACATGGTGTCCCTAAGTCTTATGTTTGGAAGGACAACTGAGCCTGCAGAGAACATCCTTTTCCCACCTGCCTTCTGAAGTGGCCTTCTTGGCTCAGTGTGTCAGTCAACAGAAAAGCTCCCCAGGTAAAGAGTAGCTGGGAGCCAGTTCACCTACAAACTCAACTGCCTGATAAATAAGCAAGCTTTAACTGCCATTCTCTGGTGTGTGTTCTTTCTTGACATGGAATAGGCTCTCTAAATATGGTTCCTTTAATTTCCATGCTGGTGACTTGCATGGCTTCTTTACTAGTTCCAGATGATTATCAGCACTCACCTGCTAGAGATCACTGCCTTTACTTCTGATACTGCAGAATATGGATGTTCTTTCATTCATTTTTCTTTTAAATCTACAAGATTACCTCACATCATCTTCATCATCAGTTTAAGCTAAACTGGAAGTCTTGGCACTGAGGCAGGTGAGGAGTAGTCACCGATAGCTTTCTACCAGGACTTCTGTATGTGCGTAATCCCCAGTGGAGACGCAGGGACAAGTGGGGAGGGATGCATACGTTTGCAAAGCAAAGGCTGCTGGAAGTTTCTTATTCTCATATTTGTTTTCTTGGAGCTGAGGCTTCAGCATTAGCTTGATTCTTACATGTTCTTTGTAATGGGTGTGCAGGGGATTCAAACTCACTTTACTGCATGGCTGACTAAGAGACCAAGGTAAAAGGGGCAAAATATAGACTGTTAGTACGAGATGGAAGCAACATAGAAATATTTCACATATTGTATCTTTTCAACTTCTATTTCATTTTGGAGTATAACCTAAAATTCCTACCTGGAGTGATGGTTTTAAAGCTTAAGGAACGCAACATTATTCTGTAATGTGACTCCATGATAACTGTCATCTTTTATAAAGCTGAGCTTAATAGATTTGTATTCTAAAGTTATATTAGGACAAAGAAGAAAATATGGTGTGTTAAAAATTCAGAGCAAGATCAGCAGGATGTATGAAAAAAAGAAAAAAGTTTTAACTGGGAAGGTCAGCAACTCCTTACCAGTTTTATTATAAATAACTCAATTATATTCTATAAATCCCATGATTGCCAGAGACCTCATTGATTACTCACAATGGTACTGCATTAGGATGCTGATAATGAGATGTTTATTTTAATAACTATTCTCTATGTAGATGTACTAGTTTGCAGAAGAATGAGGTTAAGGATACTTCAGTTAAGTGACTCCTGAACAAATTTAACATAATAAGGAGGATAGATGGGCTTTTAACTCTGTAGCAACAGCAAAGAAAACAAGACATCACTGGAACATAGATCTTTTCATGCTGTTCTTTTCGCAAATACAATATACTTACACCTTTCAGCACGTTAGCTATTTCTGCTTAGGATGGTTATATCATATAAAGAACGAAGAATTTGAATCACTAAAGGCCAGACACTTCTGACACTTACGTTAAGCTGCAGTTTACCCTGGGAAGAACAATTTTCCATGTTTGTTGGACACATACTGTAATAAATGGGATTGCACTGGAAACAAGGTAATGGGTACCTTCAGCAACAGTTGCAGATCCTGGCCTAAAATTAGTGATTAAAATAATGGGTTTTGATTTTTACCAGAACTTCCATGAGAAATTAGATTCTTTCTACCTGTTCCTGTTTTTCATCTGCACTTTGCAGGCAAATCTTGGTTCCCTTTACTGCCCTAATAATATCCTCTTCAATGAGCACATTTCAATATGTGAGCTATTACTCAGTATAGAAAGCTCTTCTGAGAACCCAGCTGCAAGTCCATTTCTATGCTCAAAGCCATTATCACTCTGTCTGTATCCAAAGGCATTCTACAAACAATCATGGAACAACTAAAGATGAAGTTCCAGCAACTGGAATTTAAAAATCCATTTCAAATACAGAGGTACTGTAATCTGTACAAAATTATTAGATTTCACACAGCTACTGAACTATTTTGACAATTTAGTCCTTAAAAATCTGTACCAATAACTGTATTGCAAAACACAGAGGCATCAGCACAGCATGATGTAAGTCTCTGATCTCAAGTTAATCTTTAAAAATAAAATGACCCAGAAAGAATTTATTTAATTTCTTATCTATCTGAGGGTTTTGTGATACACTCTGCAGACAGGAAAGACCTAGAGAAGATTTAATTTTTACTTCTCACTGTCATTTCTGCTGAGCCATCACTTACCCCATTAATCTTACAACAGACTCTGCCCAGCATCTTCCCACGTAAGCAAGACTCCCCTGTTGGGAAGCCTGAGCAGGACGTTGGTATAACTTCCAACATTTGGGCCAACCATCATACGTGATGCATGAAAATTTTTCTAGACAGCTTTCGGAATTGTAGCTGCAGCCACTCTCTCCCACCGAGGCTTTGCAAAAGCCTTCTGGAGAGAGAGCCCAGTCTCCTGTTATCCTTGCTTAGTCTGTCTTGGGGTTTGAGGAAAGCCAAGACTTTCCCACCCCAGACACTTCAAGCTCCGTCAGCATCAGCACTGCTCCACGGACCCTCTGCTTTCTGTATTTGATGCAGTGGTGTGTGGGTGAACACAAAGGGAGGCTCTCAAAGGACGGGCCCATGAGTTTCCATGAGTATTAAGCAGTCTCATTCATCACAGCCGCCCTTCAGACAATACAACAGCCCTATCCCTACTCTAGATAGATCTGTTTATAATCCAGGTGTAATATTACTTCCTAACAGCAAAACAAAACAAATTCATTGACATATATAGAAGGAAAAAGATGGGCAGGGCCACAGAAAAAGGTCTTTTTGAAGTAAAATGCATGCACATATACATGTATACCTGCGTGTGTGTGGATATGGATGCATAGAGAAAGGAATTAGGGAGGGTGCTGCTTTTATATACTCTCATGTCTGACAAATAAAGGAACTGTCACATGTATGCCTGCCCTTTTAAGAGAAAAGGGGTTATAAGGGGTCTCTGCTGATTATGACAATCTGTCATGCTTTCACATAAAAAAAAATCACACCAAACATAAAATAAAAATATTTTAGTTGATGCTCCGTCACTTTGAACCAAGTTATCCATCATGCTTTGCAAATATAAGATGTAATAGAGGGAAATTTTCTCATCTTTTCTCCAGAACGGGAAAAGAAGTATCAAACCAAAGTTTATGGTAGCTCATCTTCTTAAACAAAGATAAAGGAATTAAACTATACAAGGACCAATTCAGGTTCATGGTATCTGTTTTAATAACCATGATCAAGGCTAGATTTTCAGTCATGGCTTTTTACTTTGAATCTTAAACTCTGAAAGAGTCTGGAGACTGTCTGTTAACATGCATTGTAGAATATAAAACATATATATAATGCTAAGTTTTATTAATTTTAACTAAAAAAAATTGTCTGTTTATAAAATTTTACCTTCCTATTATGTTAGAGAAAAGCATTAACTCTATTTTCTGTACAATTCTTTTTAAAGTCTTCTGTTTTTTTACTTTCTAAGTTTAAGAATCCTATGGGAAGACTGGAACTCTTCTCTGATTTACTCCCATATACAGATTTGTCTTTGACCCTACCCAAATATCTTTCTTGTTTACCAGAAGACATTGTAATGATAATTTTCAGGCAAAGGTACTATCTGAAAAACAAGGCCAGTTCTCAGACAAGTCTAAAGGACAAGATACCATAATAATATAAACAAAATAATAAATAATTATAACACGATATAACAAAATTTATTATAACACAATAATAAACAAAATTAACAAGAGTAAAAGATTCATATACAAACCAGGGCAGAGAGAGTATTTAAAGAAAAAAAACCTCCTCACCATTTTACTTAATTCTACATTTTTTTATTTGGTATCTAGCCCATTTACCATGTCTCTACACAAATTTAAGCTGGTTAGATATCTCCCTCCACCTTCACTTCAATTATTGGAACTGTAGATTCCTTAACAGTGAAATGAGGACCACAACACTTCTCTGCTTCACCAACCAATCCAATTTGTAATTACTAAGGTACAAAAAAAGACCTTCTACCTTTACTCCCAGTATAAGCCTAACTTTTATAATCTATAAGCATTTCTTCCCTAGAGTTCCTCTTCACCTGAGTAAAGCAGTTGGTTCCTTGGATGTTTTCCGAAGCACTTCTGTCCTGTCCCCTGCCCTCTGGTTTATGGTCTCTGCAGCCAGTATTTAAACAAACACTTTAACACAGAAAATTCATCTTCTGTGCCCACAAATACATAAAACAAGCGGGTGAATCAAATCTGTACTTGCTTCCCATCCTGCTTTCAGTATACCACAGCAAGTATGCGACATAGATGAGTGTGTGCAGGGTAGGTGAGAAGGGAAAGCAAAACTGCAAAATAAAATGGCTTTTGAAAAGCACGAAAAGATACTGTTTGGTGTTCAAAAAACATCAGAAAACTAAATGCAAATTTGCCCTTGAAGAAAGGAATGGAATGGAGAAAGACACTGGAAGGAATTCAGGAAGTTGAGTTCAAGTTTTCTTTTAAGTTTCAAGTTTGTCTGAAACAGAGACTGAGTTTGACTCTCAGTGCTGCTGACATTGCATAAAGTGAGCCCACCAGTGAGGTTTAGATGAAACCTAGGTAAACAGCAGCAGATTTCATGCTGTTCTAATACAGACCCCTGTGAATGCACAACTGTTCAGAAAAATATATAATATACTGCGAGTATGCTGGCCTACAACCTCAAGAGGCCCCACTGCAATGGTTCTAGCTGAATGACTTCTAATTTGACACTGAAGAGGCAACCTACCAAGTAATAACTATAAAAACTGCACAGGGGCAATAATTCAGCTTACCATAGCTGTGTTTTAAGCACAAGGATATCTGCTATATATTAGTGCTAACCTTAAGACAGCGTTTACCTTGCTATCAGATGACTGCTCTGTTTTTTAATGTGTGTGATCCAACAAAAAACAAATCATAGAACATGTTGTAGAGTAAACACAGGTATTTTTGATGTACCATGTTGCATACACTAGAAGAAAAAATAGAAGGATTTGTAGCAGAAGAACTAACAGGAAAAACAAAATAATTCTCCCTTGGCGATCACTGGCAAACCACCCATGATTTCACTGGACAGGGCATGCAAAGTATTTCTAGATGTCTCATCTCAACCAAGGATCATTACTGAAGCCCTGTTCCATTACAAACATAAATCTTCCTTCCCATATAGCACTTTCTTATTCAAAGAACTGCTTTAGCAGTAGATGATCAACCCAACAGCCCAATGGTAAGCGCAAGTATTATGTCTGTATTCCAGAGGCACAGTGGAGTTCAGCAGTACCAATCTAGGCCCAAACAGGAATTCAAATCATGAGTTCTGGCCTAGTACCAGTTCCTTTTAGTCCCCATGAATCTAAAAGTGAACATTAAGGAGGAGAATAGTCATTTATTGATGCTGTTCTGCACTACTATGCATAAGAGGCATGGTTAATTCCTTGCTCTGCAGAGACCACAAGCACTTAAACCAGAACATCTCATCACTTCAGTAATGACATCTCCAGGGATCTCCAGTGTAGGGCGGATGGGCTACAAAATCTGAGAAAGTGCCTGATTTCTGCCTTTCTTGGTGCAAATGTCAATTCCCTAAATAAGAGCACAAGAAGCTGCTGTAACATGGTGTTATCAAAATTCTTAAATATATGTTTATTAATTAATAACTGGGTTTTAACCAGACCCCTCTGGTTTTGAGAAATCCTTTTAAAAAAGTGTGACATGGGGGTGACATATTAAGACGCAGAAAAAAATTTTGTATACTCTCTGTAAAGAAAATGCAAGACATAAAGTATAGAAACACACTGCAGACACCCAGCAGAAACTGTAGATGCCTCACTACATAATCAGTTTACTAATCCAGTCATCAGTCAGGACTAATAGGAGCTGTACATTTTTATTCCGCAGTGCTTCAAAATCTGGGTCAGACAAAAAAACTCTCCCGGCTGCCTGCCGGAGCCCGGGCGTTTGCCCGGCAGAGGGAGGCATTGCCAACGCCGACAGCTCCGAGGAGCCAGAAAGCAGCAAACCGATGCCTAAAAAAATAATATCCAACCGGCAGAGATGTCCATTTTGTGTAATAACACAATCTTTTTGAGCATTATGAAACTTTGGAAATGCTTAACACCTTCTGGAAGTCAAGCCAGATCGTATTTATCACCTCTCAACAGTAAAATGTCTGACCTATCATGAATGCAGGTAGGAAATGATTATGGTGTTTGGAGAAGGTTTAAAAAATTATTTGAAACATCGGCAAGCAATTTGCAGGCTGTAGTGTGAGCACCCCTCCGGGGGTCACACTCAGGCAGGGAGCGGTGCGAGACCAGAGCCTTTATCTGGCTGGAGCCTGGGACCCCGACTCGGCTGCACCCTCAGCGTTAGGTAGTTATCGGAAAAACCCCCAGAAAGGTGGAGCGTGCTGCTGCCTCTCGGAGCTGAGGGCTGAAGAGATGACAAGAAAGGAGGCAAGGGCTAGCAGACCAAGCCAGCGTCTCAAACAGGAGGTGGTGCGTGGGGACCGGGAGCAGTGACCAGCTCCGCCACCTCCCTCCCCACCAGGCACTGCCGCCGGGCTGGGGCCAGCTCTCACCCATGCTGTGGGGCCCTGGGCCGCGTGGCCAGGCCGTTCAGCCCAAAGATAAAAGGATATATCTACGTACACTCAAGAAACATACACCACCTGTGACTCTAAAACAAGAGCCAGAGACAGCAATGCCTGCCTTCTCCTCAAGGAAATGAGCAGGAAGGGGAGGGGAGAAGATGCAGCTCTGGCATTGCCTTGAGAGCATGGGCAACCCCTTCAGTGACTCCTGGGTCAAAATCCACGTAGCGGTTGTGGGTTTCCTTGAAACAACCTTTTGTCTGAGGAAATACTGTCGGGCGCGTATAGAAGACTGTGTGTTTTTTCCCAGACCTCTGAGATGTTTAGCTGTTCAAAGGCTCTACCATGTGCCTGGGTCTCTCAGATGCATTACGCCTCTGCTTTGGCCGCGGTCCAGGCATGCGCTGAGATGCTCGGGGTTTCTGTAGCAGTGTTCAACCAGCCTGATGCTTCCAGGATGTGTTTGCTGGAGCTGCTGAGAACGAGCTCAGTGTATGATGCATTTCCAAAACACTACCTTTACTGCTTGTGCACAGAAAAAGTGTTTGGCACATAGGTACGTGCTTCTGCCTGGGAAATGCCTTGTAGGTATAGATGTGTTGGAAGGAGAGAGTAAGCAGTGTAGCAGATGTAGCAGGGAATAGAAGGCTTTGAAGGCAATTTGCCCCAGAGGAATGACTCAAGTGCAGTGATTTCCTCATGTTTTCACATATACTGTGCTTAACGATATAAACTTGGGCATTAGAGCCCAAGCCACTCTGGCACAAACACCTGCAAGTCTCTAGCATTGCATACTTTCTATTATGGGTAACAGTAACACCTTGCTTTTGTGGCAGGATTGTGAATAAAATCTCTTATAAAATCAGCCAGCGCTGTGCCGACAGCTTCAGCCCCCTGCAATCAATGCTTTATGGATAAGTTGATGCGTGCACTCTGAAGAAAATGAAACAAAATGCACCATGTCAGTTTACATCATCCAAAAGCCGATAGCCTGAGTTTTCTGAGCCACCAAAAACAAGAGATAAAACAAGGAGATTCAGAGGGTGGAGTTTAATCTCTGTATATTTTGCCTTCCCCCCCCCCCCCAAAGAAATGTCTCAAAATCTTTTTAAGGAGGGAAGAAGCAACTAAGAGTGTCATAGCATTTCAGACAGGCTGAAACAATGGCGTAAGCTGGGAAAAATGCTGGATAAACACCCTTCTTTCTGTATTATGCTGGCTGCCTGACACATTAGATAACTCAGCGAAAGGCAAAAGCATTCAGTATCTGTCATCTGAATTTGCCTCAGGACTTCAGTTTTCAACTTTGTTTAGGTTCCTGTAGCACCCAAAAAGAATACGAGGGGCATACTCCTGGGACCAGGGACAACCAGAGCCAAGCCCATGCTGAAAGACACTGGTCTCACAGTCCCCTGCTCTCCTGGCCTTTGTGGCTTTACCGCTGTGAGATTCATGTGCATCTGCGACTGGAAAAGGTTGTTTCAATGATGAGAGCTCTTCAGGATCCTTTGTTTAAGCACCATGACTTTCATGACATGGGCACTCTTTCATGTATGGCTGGATGTGCACAAAATTAATGGCTAGGTTGGAAAATATTGGCTTGTATTAAAGATGAAACCATCCCTATTCATGTTCGTCCTCTCATTGTTTAAAGTAGGTTACACATAAGGGTCAGTTTCTTCCCATAGAATGGTTTCAGAAAGTTATTCTGATAATATGAGTTATCAGATGTATTTATGCAAAAGAGATATTTGTCAGTTACATGAAAATGAAAAAAAAAGCATTTTCCATTATTTTTAACAAATATCATGACAATTGTCATATAACTAAATAAATGTTAAAAAATAAACAGACACAACCTCATGTCTGCCAAGTTGGCAGTTAGGTGCCTAAATACCCTTACAAATCTGGAACACTCCAGTGCAATCACTGGTCTTACCTCTCCAAGTTATCCTTTCTTCATTTTCAGGGGAAAAAACCCCAAAACCAAGAGCTAAGGATTTTGAGAACGGGAGGAGAAGTAAGTTGTCCTTTAGGTAAACATTCACACCGGTACTGGAATATTTACATATATACTTTTATGTTTGCAGATTTTTACATTTACTCTTTTGCATTCCT
>NW_010533776.1:11888-21129 GCF_000687285.1 Phaethon lepturus
TCAATTGACATGATTTACAAGATGAAATAAAAAGTTAAAAAGATAAAGATAAAGCAAACACTACAAGATCCCTTAGTTTGAACAACTTATACACATTATTTGTATCTAGTACTTCTTGGGCAATATTTATGTTCCATTTAATCAAGTAAGGTTTCAAGAGAACCAGTGGTTGCTGACTAGTCTCTTTCTAACCAGGGCATCAACCAGGTCATCCTAAATCCCCTAGATTTTCTACAATATGCTGTTAGAAACCACGTCATGGTAAGTGCTCAAGACATTTAAGAGGTGGACCTTACTGTCTAGCGGACCTTGTGGTGAGGGCAGTGGACCTGCCGGGAAAGCAAAGTTCAAACCTACATTGGAAAGTCCACCTTTCAACTCAGTTGAACCAAGGGCTGAGGAAGAAGAAAGTGTTTTAGTGTAAATGGAGATGTCAAAACTGACAAGGAAAAGTCAAACCAAAGCCATCCACAGCAGTCAATGTAGTACCAATTACTGAAGAACAGGATCTGTTGCAAGGTGCTGGCCAGGAAGAAAACACATGCTCTGTCTTCCCTGTTTTCATCTCTGCTGTCAGCTTGCCCCACTAAGTTATTTCTGTACTACTTTGTCTCCTCACTTTAGCCTTCCTGTTGGTGTTTTTCATCACAGTACCTCCCTAGAGACTTTTCTTCATCCTGGGCTACTAATCTGTGGGATGATAAACCCAGGAGACGAAGATTTTTCCTGCTGTTGCAGTCAGCTAATTTTTTTTTTTTGTTGTTGTTCTTGCTTTGTCTGTTCTCCCATTCTTACTGATCTCCTCTGAAACACACAGGGCAGAGGGTAGTAAAGCAGCACAGAAAGAGGGGAGAAGTGTAAGTGAAGTTATTGCCCAATGCAGAAGAAGGCTCAAATTACAACATCTTCAGATGGAAAAACTATCAGAAGTAAGGTTTTAGAAGAAGAAATGTCTTCCCTGCTGACAGCACCGTGAGGGATAGCTTCAGGGCAGAATTTTAAAAACAGAGGTTGTCTTGACCTCTCTCCAGCCTTGCATGGTGCTCAGCGTGATAGAGCAGGGAAAAAAAACGATACTGGGTCAGACACAAAGAAACATCGCATTGCAGCAGAGATGCAATAGCCCCCCTGATTTTTCTGTGGCTCTGGATGGCAAAACTTCGATACTGCATTCAGTATGTCCACCAGAAAGATGTGAAAACAGAGAGTTCAGAAAAGAGCAACAAAATAATTAAGGGGCTGGAGGGATTTACCTGTGAGGAAGATTAAAAGGACTAAATAAATACGTATAGTTTGGCTAAGTGATAACTAAGGAGAGGCATGCTAACCATCTACAAATATTTGACTGGCATACACACTAGGGAGGAAAAGGAATTACTTAGCGTGAAACAAGCAGGTGTATCAGGGAGTAATGGGATGAAATTAAGAAATGGAAAATTGAGGCAGAATTTAAGGCAAATCCTCCTGACAATGAATTCTAATAGTCTGCAGAAAACATACCAGCATATGTGCAACAGGGAACAGTCCTGCATTGATAAGAAGGGGGACTTAAATGACTTGCTGGGCCTCTCCAATCTCAAATATTTATGATTCTATAATTAAGCATTATTAAATTTAATAACATGTGCCATTTTTTCCCAGCAAATTCTGACTGTTGCCGTAGGTCAGAAGTGTGCAATTATTTCCTAACTAAAGGTTTTATATTTTAATTCATGAATTCTCCTAAAATTAACTAGGTAGGTCTTTTTTTTAACCTAGATTGAATTTCTATTAATGCATTTTCTCTTATTTTCAAATAACAGCTATCTGCCCCCACTAGCGACTCAGAAATCCCTCTTTATGCAAAGCAAGCATGCATCCTTCAGGCTGCACGGCTCGATGCCTGAACCTGGTCAGCCCCAGGTTGAACGCCTTCTGTGTTGAAGGGAACCGCTGTTCCCAAGCCCAGATGAGCACAGAGGCTCTTCTTACTTTGAGAACAAACTGCATGCAACAAATAAAAAAAAATGACACAGTATTGACAACTAGGAGCTGCTTACCGAGCTTTGAACCTAGATTATGTCCATATGAAGAGCTTCACGTCACCACTTAACGCCATGTCACAGCACTGTTCATAAAATACAAACAGGTGCTTCTGTGGTG
Source organism: Phaethon lepturus (assembly GCF_000687285.1). NCBI lineage: Eukaryota > Metazoa > Chordata > Aves > Phaethontiformes > Phaethontidae > Phaethon > Phaethon lepturus. Next base: position 14,031 of record NW_010533776.1, read on the forward strand.
GCTGCCCAAGCTCCCAGCCAGTATCACAGCTGGTGGGTAGCAAGTTTCCTCTATTTTACATTGTCAGACTCCTTCATTTTGGTTCATATGCCTGCGACTGCCAATATATACACCAAAATGTCTCCTGAAATGTGTACAAGTCTAGGAAGTCATCAGAGGATTGTGGTCTCATGTGAGCAGTCATTTTTGGGATCCAAGCGGTTTGTTCTGAGCTGTCTCAGATAGCGTGTGCTGCCTGAGGTAGTTATAGAAGACAGTGTTGTATTTATTGCTTATATTTTACCATTGGATGTGTTACATGCACAGGCCCCCAAGAGAGTTTATACAGTTTATACAGTCTTTGTGAATTATTATATAAATATATCTTTTGTCCAGGTAACAGTGCTGTTTACCTCCCACTGTGGAAAGTCATCTGCGAAGCTTAGCATTTTTGTGATACTTTCTTTTGGTTTCCCAGCATACTGCAGCTGCAGACTGGATAATTTACCAACACTATATCAACAATTTGTGACATTCGTATTCACTTTATTCTCAACTACTTGCTCAAAGCTACTTTTCATGACACGCGCTGGACTTCAGCCTCACCCAAGGGCAGTAGACGACAGCAGAGTTTCATCTGGAATTGGGATGCAGTGGCAGTAACGCCTGCGAACAGAGCGGTGCGGCGCGGCCAGCACGGGCTTTGTCATGAAGGACGAAACGTCTCTCTCTCCAGCCCTGTCACTTCGCCTCCTCTTCATCACCTGCCACAGGAGACCCTCTGATCCGTGAGCCTGGGGCACGTGCCCGCCTGCGCATCCGGTAGCTGGTCCACGGGTGAGAAGAGCGAAGGGGAGAGGCTGGGCGTCTCTTTCTAGCGTCGGTAAATCCTCGGCGAAAGATGAGGTGCTTGCACTGCCGTATTCTGAACGGAACCAGAAATTCCGACCCAGAAATCTATCTGCCAAATCTTTGCACTTTTAAGATAAACACCTTAGCAATCAAGCTGAAGCGGGATAATTAAGCGAAGCACTCTCTCCTCTCCTCTCTTCCCCCGGTAACTCTGCAGCCCCGTCTGTCATTTCTCGGCACTGAATTGCTGAGATGCGGGTAGCTGGTATGAAAACTCGATTTGCCGTCGGCGTTTTACAGGAGGCACGGCGCCGGTGTGACCTCCCCGCACGGAAACAGCCACAGGGAGCCCCGGCTGCTCACGTGGATACTTTAGCACCGGACTGCGTCTGACCAGAAGCAGGCGAAAAAGCTGTAGGTGAAGGAAGGGAAGAAAGAATGAAGAGATTTGCCCCCCTTGCCAAAGCAAGAACAGACATGATCTTGCTCTTTTTTTGAAACAAAAGGATTGTGAATCCGGTGTTGGCAGCAATGCTAAATGTCCTGAAGGATCTAGACATTTGGGGTGCAAGAACTGGATTGCTGTTTGTCAGAACTTGTCTATCTTTCTCATGTTCTGTCCAAAGCAGTAAGCAATTCAGTGATAACATGCTCCTGACAGCTCTTCATTAAAGTGCATCAAGCTTTAGCCATCAGTCTAGTACACAGTCATCTCTTTGTCTCCACAGCTTCTATTAAAATAGCTTCTGAGACCTGAAGTTGTTGCAGTTTCAGTCTTAAACCCATGAGAAAAGGGGTTGTCCTTTCACTTCTAGCCACCAACTACAGTTGGTAGTCCTTCTCCAGTTCTGGAATTTTCAGGAGCCTATAGCTTTCCCATTCTGGAAGGTCTTTTCCAGACCAGAAGTATGTATTACAGTGAACATCAGCTTAACTAACTTAACATCAGTATTACCAAATAAGGGGAGAAAAGACCTTACATTTATAGATTAAAAAGCATGAAACAAGACTCATGGCTTCTGAACATGCATTGTTCAGAGTTTTGTATAGGATCCATCTTAGTTTTGTGTGCATTTCCACCTTGGATAGCTAGATATTTTTTTTACTTCCCTAACAGACTTCACTGTTACAAAACGCCTTCCACTGGGTAGTTCCCATTTTTACCTTCTTAACTTCAGGCCATATTTGCTTCTTGTGCGTGCCCAGTCCCTGGGAAACTAAACCAAACCAAACCAAACCAAAAGTAACATCCAAACACCATATTTTTTATATCATTCTGCTTATCACTCACAGATAATAAAGAGAAAAAAAATAACAGTGTCCTTGTATTTTCTCTAGGGTGTTTGCTTAACTTTTTCATCAGTTGGAAATTTCTGAAATTTTGCTGTGGTGACTATTGTTGCTTGTCTCTTCAGTTTATTGATTATTTCCATAGCCTTCAGCACAGACATTGTTCAGGAAAAAATACTAATATAAAATGAAGAGGCTTCTCTCTCAGACTTCTGAACTGTAAGTCAGGCACTCTGCATAGTTACCATACAGAGCTAGAAGTAATTTATATATTTCCTTTCACACAGAGTTTCTGTTGAGTGGGAAACAAAATACATACTCCTGGAGATGCACAAAACAAAATAACAGTTTACTCATGCATAGAGAGCAAATTACTTTTGGGTAGAATAAGAATGTTACAGCCCAGAATTGATGTGGTTTTCATGTTATCTTAAAGAATAATGTCATATCTTTCCTCACTGTGTTTTTTTTAAATGAAAATGAGAAATAACTTTGCACCACTGAGGTACTCTTGGATTCAGGACATTTCCACACGCTGCAACTCCTAGCAGAGCTCCTGGCTTACTTCTGTGAAGGTAATTTCGCTGTGACAGCTGTGAGATACCATCTATAGATTGTTCTGCAAAATGTAACTTTCCATTAAGAGCTGGGGTGGCTATTCTCTAGCAATCAGAACGTTTTGATAAACATTTATTTTTGTCACCTTCACCTCGCCAAGACTGTGCCACAGTGTTTGGACCATCTACTGGGCTAGACCTAGCTATATTTCTTGTAGCTACTAGAAATCTATATAGTGACAGTTGCTAGCAGTGATAACAGTGGTCAGACAAGCAACGCCATTTTTTTAAGTATCCTGTTTACTACATCTCATCTCACAGTGAAGATTTTGTCTCCTTACCACTCAGGCATAGGTGGGAAGGGACTGATGAAGGACAGGGAACACACTGCAATTGCGTCGGGAGCTGTGCTTTTGGCATACCCCTGTGTATGTCAGAGCAATTCCTATCCACTATGACTTTCTGATCTCTGTGACCTAACGGTGGTGGAGGGCTGAAATTTCAGCTTACTTCCTCTACATTAATCCCTCTCATGGGAGCCCAAAGGAATTGGCTTTATCATCTCCATCAGTTTCCTCTCAGCAAGCAGCTTACCTTGGGAGGGGGAAGTTCTGGACCAGATATTTGCAACAACTTCAGATCCATACGGCACCACCTGGGCAACGCACAGTCAATGGAAGAGTACAACTGCTATTTACTTTTTCCAGTGAAATCCTCATTTGACCTGAATGGATGTGCTTTTGTCATAACCGACTGACTTAACTCTTCTCCTTTTGCAAGAACGGAGGCATCTCATTTCACTAAACCAGCAGCCAGTTTGGTGTTTTTCATGACTTCCTTGTTAATCTTCAGGTTTACCATGACAGCAATACACTTTTTTAAAATCACATATGGTTGTGGGGTTTCAGACTCCATAATTTCTATCCTTCTTCTGTTGTTGCTTTTTGCAGAGCAGCTAATTTTCATTCCAGAGATGGTGTACAGAGCAGCCCACTAGTTAACACAAGAGGCGACCATCTGACAAAGACTGGGAAAGGACCTGGGCTTTCTGTTCTAATAACCACAACTGCCAGTAACAGGACAGGAGGAAAGATTCAAACACAAATAAATTAATTAGCAAGGACATTATTTATACACTGGGAATTCCTAGTGTATGTGGTGTCTGCTCTAATAACCCATGGTCAAATCACCTCCCCTTGCTGTAACACCTGAGGGAGAGGGCCAGCAGAGAAAGACAACTGTAAATTCCCATCTAAAGTGAAGAGGATAGGAAGCAGCTTGAAAATCTGCAGGGAAAGACCCTGCATATGCATAAAGAGCGGAGCGATCCATATGGACACCTGCCCCTCACAACATGTCCTCCTGCTCCTGGCTAGACGTGTTACAAGAGTGATCTGCGGTTACTATCAACAGGGCTGTGGTACGTGGCGATTTGAGCATGCCAAGCTTGCTTTTCCTAATGCAGTGAAACACAGGTGAATGTGGAGCTTTTAGGAGAAAAGACATCCTTCCACAAAGGTCAAGAAAAACTGAGAATCTCTTCCTTGCTTATGTATCCTTGTGAAAACAACCTAGCTTTCATGCACCATATGAAAATGAATGCAAATAAATCGGTGGTGAGGACCCTTTCTCCTTTATGACCTAATGTATTGGACCAGATTGTTAATGGGGGAAAAACATTTAGGGGAAAAATGCCAGTGTTGTCAGGGGAGCCCAAATTCTTATTTCTGACCCATAGTGACTGAGCCTTTTTATTGGTCAGTTTAGCTGGCTACTCTGTAAAAGAAGAAGAACGAAGATAAACTTTTATTTCTTTGCTCTAAGTCTGTATGTGCTGGATTATAAGACCTTTAGTCCTTGCTTAAGTAAAATACAAAAATAAGATATCCACTAAACTTTTGATTTTTACAACGTCCTTACCTATGAACTATGTGTTCCTCCTGTATTGCTGAGTCACTCCAGGGTTCAGTACTATTCAGAACTATTCAGAATAGCATCTGAATTTTTCTTGGGAGATTAAATGAATCTGCTGTTTTGTAAAGAAATAAAAATGCTTTTTTATGCACATTTTTGTGTTCTGTAATTGGCCAGCGAACGTGTATGAGCTGGGCTTTTAGTTACATGATGTAATTTGTCACATTTGTTGCTGCAATAGTGATAGTCCATGACGGTATGAAGCTGTGATATTTAAGACTGAAAGGGGTGATGGTTTTGAAATCCACAGTACTTTAAAGCATCTGAAGTTTAAAAAAGGAAAAAGAAAAAGAAAAACTTTCCACAACGTTTTTAAAGACAAACATAACCGTATAATTTATGGTACATGGTAATTACTTCTCTGAGATGTTCACTCTTTTCTCCCATTGTAATTTCACGTACGGGATAATGAGTATCCTCTGCACAGAAACAACAGTAATGGCTGTGCGGCAGCGGGACAGTTGCTTGATCGTTCTACAATAAACTGTTGTCTCACTGCTCAGTGCATGACTCAAATACAGGTGTGAAGAGGAGTAAAACTGAAAGGCCAGAATATTAAATTAAAAAAAAAAAAGAAAGATACTTTGTTGAACAGTCCAGCAGAGCAAAGCATAGTCACACTGTATAAAACTGATATGAACATGAACATCGGTTCATGAACTAATATGAACATGAGCATGAAATTTGCATTTTCAAAAAAATCCCCTGCAGATGACCCTTGGAATACAGCCATTGACTCTGTATGGAGGCGAAAGTCTGCCTCTTTCTGTTTCTGAAGGATCAGACACAAAACTTGAAATAATAAATCTATGTAGAGTTTTGCCTGGAATACAGATTTTTAAAAACTGTTTAATGATTCAGTGCAAGAATATCACAATTGTATCCAAACTCCCTTTTAGTTCTATGGGAGCAGAGTATGATAGGAAATAAACATTTAGTTTCCTGTCTAATATAAATCAATTGATGGAGGACTATATTGTGGAAATTCTAAACCGTACAGGGAACACTTAGATATTAGGTTAGTGTTGTGTTGTTTTTTTTATTTTAATAAGCATTTATTAACCTATTGTTTGTATTAGGCTTTAAATACATCTCACCAAACTTTGGTCTAAAATCTGTTAAATGTATTCTTTGAAACCGTTGTATTTTTTAGCCTGAAATATGTTTGGTAATGGATAAGGAATTTAAGTTTATTACTATACCACTGGATACCTGTGTTACAGAATTTGTATAAATGTATCTGATGTAAACATGGTAAACACTGGCAACACAAGGTGAAACCTAATGCTTCTACAGGGCATGAGCTTACTATGACAGAATGATGGATGCCAAGATATGCTTAGGGAAAAAAAATGTTTCCATAACTTTTGAGTGGTAAAGTTTGCATTTACAGATCTTCACAAGGATCTGAATGGATACTTCAATCCTTTAACAAAGGTGCCTTGCACTTAGGTTGTTACAGTGCTATTCTGTGTTTTAAACAGGGACAAATGCTTTTCATCACGGAGATGGCTTGTCTGCTGAAAAATGGAGGGGAGTATAGAAAGGAGGAGATTTCTAAACAACGTTATTGGTAGGTGAAAAACTACTCTTACAGTCAGTTTTCCAAAGGTAAATGCACAAACCAGCCACAGTGAGGCAACAGCCTAGAACAGTAACTATGCCTGATCTCAGCCAAGACCTGAGAAAAAATTTCCTACGTATAGCCAAGAGGAAAGAAAATTCCCCCAAATCATACCGGCTAAAAAAGGCTATAGAGCAGTCTCATATGTTGTAGAATCCAAAGAATAATACTTAAATACAATGCCATCATCCTATTTCTAGGAAAGTGTGATTTCTGCAATTCATTAGAATGTGATGAATTTCGACACATTGAAAATCAGTTTGAATGTAAACTACAAACTAATTCTCAATACGAAGATAAAACTTAAAGAGGAAAAACAATTCTTATAGAATCCTCCCAGAATTAATATTGGATTTCTCCAAGTTCAAATTACAATAATACCATCATCAAGTGAGTCCTCAATTAACCTCGTCTGACATTCCAAGCAGAGTACTTTAAGGGTTGTGAAGCATGCAAATAGAAGCTTCAATTAGAGACCGACTTCATGCACCGGACAGCCTGTGAGAATAATGCGAAAAATTATGTAACCAGCCCAGAGTTTCGATAAACACCCACACAGAGAGGAGACTGGCAAAACTGAGGATCAGCACCCTAATTCCTTTCTGAGGGAGAGCCTAGAAAGATTAAGAACTTGTTTACCTGGGGGAGCCGGGGCCCCCTTCACCTTGGCTCTGAGCCTGGTTTCTGCGCCTTCCGCCGCCCTGCGTTCACACAGCACGCCCCTCGTCGCGAGCGAACTGCCGAGACAAAACGCATTTCTGTGCTCCTTTTGAAACCGCGGCCGATTCAGAGAGCGTTAACCGGGAGCGTAGACGCCAACACT
>NW_010533777.1:0-12416 GCF_000687285.1 Phaethon lepturus
CTGGAGCAGGGCAGAGGGTGAGGAGTCCTCTGCCTGAGGAGGAAGGAGGGGCAGAGACAACGTGTGATGAACTGACCACAACACCCGTCCCCGTGCTCTGCTGGAGAGGGAGGAGGTAGAGAACATGGGATGTGAACTTGAGCCCAGGAAGAAGGGAGGGGTAGGGGGAAGGTGTTTTAGAGTTGGGTTTAGTTATCATTACCCTACTTTGATTTGATTAGTAATAACTTAAACTAATTTCCTCAAGTCAAGTCTGTTTTGCCAGTGACAGTAATATCAGTGAGTGATCTCCCCCCGCCCTTATCTCAACCTCACACTTCTCTTTCCCCTGTCCAGCTGAGGAGAGCAGTGGTAGAGTAGCTTTGATGGGCACCTGGTGTCCAGCCAGGGTCAACCCACCACAGTTTCCCACAGGGAACTGACCCAGTGTGGTGGGAAAAGGGACATATGTATGTCCGTGCCTCAAGATCATGCACCAGTCTGGGGAAAAATTCAACTCTGCAATTCAAACTGTGATTGTGTCCACCCCTGCCTGCTGTATGGGTCTCTTATTCACTGCCTGATCTTGAAGTGGCCTTGATGAAAGCACTCCCTGCCATTTTTAAAGGAGATAAATCTACCTAAAACACTGGGAAGCAGACACGCTCCTCTGCTTGAAGGTCAGCACTTGACCTGAAGATCTCAGAGGTCTATTGAAACAGATGGTGCTGGGTTTCCAGACATGGAGCACTGCAGTGCAGTCGTGGAACCCTGCAGTGCCTGGCCGCAGCACAGGGATTCGCAAGGTCCATGTTTGGGGCAGCAGGACCTGGGAAGAGTGGTGTCCCTCATGGGGTGATCAATAGGCTCATCAAGCTGGGCTCCATGAAGAGCAGCAGAAACAGATGTGTGTCTGAAGAGTCCCGTTTGTCCAGAGCTTGGGGAAATGGGCTAGACCCCTTTCCTGGAGACAAGTGACTATTAACTTCACTTTGATAGAATTCAGCTGGGCTTACCCTTGAGATTAGGAAACAGAAAAACCTGTAAGAATAAATGCTAAAGGCTGGCAAATTGTAAAGGTTGGTAGAGATTTTGAGAGGTTAAACATTTTTATATGGTAATTTCTCTCACTTAAAAGTTTATAACAACAAGTTTTAAAACTTAAATTAGGAGTGAAAAATCCCTGGAATATCAAAAACGTATTTAAAATTTATAAGTACTTGTGCATGTTGATTGACCACATAATTTTTCTCCAGATCTTTATTTCTGGAAAATATTTGATTTTGAATTTTTATCTTTTCTCTGACTAGGAATTAGGGAGAAAATTAACCCTATCCCAGCCAAAACCAGGACAGGATGGAAAGTGCTTTTCCCTGAATCCCTTATCACAAAGCAGATGTTCCTGTTGGTTACAATTTCCCAAGCAGTAAAAGACCAGCAGTGAACTGCCAGTTACCCCATCAGAGCCCCACGCCGTTCCAGCCCTCCCGCTTCTGAACTCACCATAACCTGCGCGTGGTGCTCTGCGGAGGAGGACCACACAGCTGATGTGATGATGCAGGTAAAGCTTTTCTGAGAATCGCTTTCAGAGGATGGTAGTTCTGTTTCATGGCAGCTTTTGTAGTATCAACAGTGTTTTCAGCTGGCATGGGAACAAAATCAGAACCTCTTGAACGTTTTTAAAAAATGACTGGTTTGAGATGAAAAGTCTTGGGTTTTCAAACTGGACTGCAGGCTTTCTCTGCCTCTGCCATCAGAAGTGACCAATAGCCTTGAATCCTGAACATCTCCCTGATTAAACCTTCACCTAAACAGACACGTTTTCTGTAAAATGTTTTGGCTCTGACAAAGCAGCATGTTTTGATGAGATTTCATTTAATGGAAATGTTCTGACCAGCTCCAGATGCATACTTTAGATATGCATAGGTAGTTTCGATTGCCTAGAAAGAACCACCTAGTAGACAGAGAGGAATTGCCAAAAGCAATTATATTTTATCTCAGTTCAGTTTCAAACCATTTGTGACCATTCAAGATCACGCTTTGGTAAAACAAACAGATGTGGTCCAAACTGCAGCAAGAAGCTAAGCTCTAAAAGACGAATACATCTATATGTTGTTTGTGTGGCGGTGAAAATTAATATTATGCTGCTAGAGAATTCTGTCCACATCTGCAGCAAATAAAAAAGAGAGAGAATTATAGGATATTATATTCTGAGGAGCAATGTGACCAGTGAGGCAGAACTTGATCCACAATTTCCAAGTTACAACCTGATAATACACCATCAATTCTGAATGATACCGATCCAGGATGGTGCTTCATAATCTAAGCAATTGCTTCAAACGATTCAGCAAAGTTCCAAGATCTACTGTATCGAAAGCAGCAGAAAGATCCATCAGCAGGAGTACTGTAATTTAACTTGAATCAGCAGCTGGTGATAAATCATTTGTGACCTTAAGTAAAGCAATCCCAGGACTGTGGTACTCCCTGAAGCCAGACCGAAACCTCTCATATAATCCATTCCCAGATAAAATTGCTGGTAGTAAAAGGGCAACCGCTTGCTTCATCTTTCCCTTCCTCACATCCCAAAAAAGAGTGCTAGTCCAGTTATCACTAGGTAGAACAGAAATCTGCAATGTAAGAGAGGGAAAGCTTTCACCACTAACAAAGAACAGCTGCAAATTTCAGCAGAGCAGGAGACTTGCAGAAAGCAAAGAGTCATTAACCATGTTAGCTATAAATGAAGCAAAGCGCTGAAAGACTGTCCGCAAGCAGCCATATGGGCCAAGAGTCAAAACCAGGAGTAATGGAGCATGATTGCTTTCCCAACTGTGTGATCCCAGCAAGAAGCAAATACAAATGTACAACACTTGCAGATACAGGCGCTGGTAGCGTAATTACCAGCCGTAGCACCGAACAGTCGCGGCTGATTAGAAATTCACTCTGTACTGGCTGAATTCCTCACAGGAGGCAGCCGAAGGATTGTGCACGAGGTGTGATTTGTGGTGCAAAATGTGATCAATAGCACAAAGTAAGGCTTCAGGTCTGGTTTTCCTCATTAATAACAGGACAGGAAAAAGTAGATCTGGCTGGATCAAAAGCAGTGTGCTAAGACTGCAACAGCTTGGTGCTTCAGGAGACTAATTTCTGGACTAAACAGCCTTTGAAATAATTCTGCATCACGAGCTGCTGTCTTCACCTTAGTCAAGTCCTGTGATCACCAAGGCACATAAAATAAAGCACAGAAAACTGAGGATGAATCAGGAGCTTCACAGACCGATTTGTTTTTTAAGTGGAAGGAAACAACAAAAGGAAAAAAAAATCACGATTTGTACAACATGATGAGGCAGATAAATTTTATGAGATAAAATAAACATTGGTTCTCTCATTTAGTCTGGTTATCTGGGAAGACTTTGGTGGGTTGATCAGAGCACTGCATAATCCTGGTAGAGGTAAATATAAGATATACAAGACAAATTATGAATTTTGGTCCCTATGAAACAAGTACAGATATCTCACGGGACTAAATCGACTCTGCCTTTAGTGCAGGTCATCTTCTAGGAGACTCATTATACCACAATTTTTCTGGTTGGTTGCCCAAATAGTTTCCGTAGTTCACTGTCACACTTAGACTAGTGTTGAGGCAAAAAACCCACCCACTTCTCATGTTAAATATAGTGGAAACACAGCAAAAAAACAGAGACTAAAAGAAAATACCACCACTCCCAAAGAATCACGAATTTTATACTGACTGCATCTCGACTATAACTTTTAACGATCTGGGTCTGGGACTCCATTAGTGTTTAATAAATAATGATGATGATACCCTACCTGCACAATGCACGCGAAGCTCCTATTGATGTCGATGTGAGTTCTCGGCGCAGACTGATGGCAGGTTACTCCTGTGACAGAGATGAATTTTCCATTAGAACAAAATGAGTAAGACCTGTCTCAGTCAGCAGAATTCACAGCAACAATAGATATTCCTCGGGGGCTCAGTGAAAGATGCCCATCCTGGGTGGTTGAAAGCAAATTGGGTGGGAAGCAGTGAGGCAGACTTGGACAGCCACAAAAAACAATTTGGGCTGAGATAAAATTGCACTGATATAAAAAACCTCATACAATTATATCCATATTTAATTTGTATCATCTGGAAATAGTGGCTTGCTTTCTTATCACGCCATAGGGGAAATTTGCTTTTTTTTTTTCTATGAAGGCAAAGGATGAAATTAATATTGGGGGTGGTGGAGAGAGGATGTGGATGCATTGAACAACCTTTTGAAACCCACCTTTTATTTAGTGTGTATAAAGGAAAAATGAAATGCCATTTTGGTAAAGAAGAGAAAACCATTACCCATACAGAAATTTGGACAATGAGCCAGATCATTCAGTTTGATGTTTTTCTGCAAGGATTTTGTAAAAAATACGGAGACAAGGAACTGATGTGAAGCCAGCTTTGTGTGAAACAGAAAGGCAGCTAATCACAACAGGGGTGCAGAGAGAAAGCTCTTATAGTGTGGTCTTGAGAAAAAAAAGAGAAAGGAAAGCTTTTGGCAAGGGGTTGGCTGGAAAGACTTGAATCTGTAAGCCAAGAAAAAGTCTCTCTGCTATTTTGGCGTTAATTTTGTTGAGGAAAAGGTATGTATTTTCTGTAAATAAAGAATAGCGCCTGATTTTGTTATCAGCTGCTTCTCTTGGAAGATTGCATATTTTTCTTGACCATTTGAGTCAAAAAAAGTAATACTTTCTACCATTTTCTAAGGTGATCACTGAAGGAAAAAAGAAAAAGGAAAAAAGGAAAAGATAAGAAAACATGAGTAACTCAATTACCTTTTTGATAGATGTTTAAGAGTAATATACTGTTGTTAAGTGAACAAGTATATTTTCAGGAGCAAAACCATACTTATTAGAACACATGCCTTAGAAAAACAAGCTGAAAGGATGATTTTGGTTAGGGGAATACCTTTGCTCCAGTCTTTACATTATATTACTGATCCCAACCAAAAATCACATCTTAGAATAGGTGATTGAAAGGGTGCAGGAAATCATCCTCTACTTAAATGAAAAATCAAAGATGAAAATACTTATAAGCAAGAGGGATGATAAATTTTGCCTATCAGTGAAATTAATAAAATACACCAGAAAACTTTTGTTGTTGTTGTTGTTTTCCGCATTATATTATTAGGCACACGTAATACACAGTATAGGATCAGGATTATTGGCAATTTCCATTTTTTTATAATAACTATTTTTGGATGTGCAGAGCTGAGTTATCTATCTAGTAAGTGTGCATTTTCACAATGCAAGACTGACAGTTCATGTATCTTGACAATTGTGCAAACTGGGCACCCAAAACTGCAAGTGGTGTTTCAAAATTTTCGTCTGGATTTATATAAGTGTTACTAGAAAACTGTATTTCTTATTTAGTAAAATTAGAGATTTTATAGCTCTAAAAATTGATCCCAAGAATTTGTTTTACTCTTATTACAGCTTTTACATGGCACAGTGCAAAGAATGTAAATATTGCTTGAGGTATTTATTGGTGTAAATGAAAATGTGAAAATATCTATTGCTGAAAGAAAAGTACAATCTGCATTGCTTAATTATGATAATCTAGGGAAATCATTCTTACATAATACCATATAAAGTAGTAAGAGAAAAAACAGCTAGCTGTTGTTTTCTGTTGCTTGCTTCAAATAGGTCCAGGTAGGATCATGGAATCATAGAATAGTTTGGGTTGGAAGGGACCTTTAAAGGTCATCTAGTCCAAGATGTTTGTAAACTTGTAATTTCATGTTGAATTTGTTATTTAAGCTACATTTTGGAAAAGTATAGTACTTTAAAATGACTATTGCTGAAGTGCTGGGAGAAGTTACAGATTTCAACATAATGTCATTTAAACCAGTATCTGAAACTAGAGATTTGTATTTATGTATTTGTACTTATTTAATCCTTTTTGACTCTAAGGTCCTGGAGCTGTTTTCCTGAGGTTAGAAAATTTTAAACAGAACCTAAGTTATTTCTTGTCCTTCTGGCTGTAAAGAAACCTTCTTAATATAAATAATTACTGCAACTAAGTTCATAGAATATGTAGCCCTTGGGGCTGTGGAACTCATTCCATTTTGTGTAAATATATACAGATTAGGCTTGCCAAATGCAAAATTTTGAAATGTGTGCATTTAATGTCAATTCCTGCTTTGGAACAACCAATTGCAGAAAATAAATTATTATGGCCTATAGAATTTGCAAGGTGTTTTATCAGGTTTACATGGCAGGGAGGATTGCCAGCTCTAAGGCTTCAGAGGTCTTTCTGAGGAGTAAAACCACACTTTAGTAATAGCAAAAAATATGCAGTGTGGTTTTCCATGGTGCACTGTTCATTTTTGCCTTGTCGGATAGGTATTAGGAGAGGCAAGCGCTGAACCTTCCTATGGCCGGAGCATTCTGAAGAGCTTTGTCTCTTTGACTGCTTTGGTGTCCAAATGATACCTGAGCTCCTGCCAGTCCCTGTTGTGGGGACTCAGACTTAAGTCTCTCTCCTCTACCTGGCTATGTACTTCTGTGATGCTTGGAGGAACTTCATATCCTTGATACTCTAACACTGCATCAGAGGTAGCTTAAGCAGGCAAAATGATTCACAAGTTACTGAAGGGAGGTGGAAGTCAGATACACAAACCAAGTAAGCTATGTTTCCTTAGGATACCAGTTGAAACCAAGTACTTTTTTTCAGTCCCAGACAGAAAGTGGTGATACATCATAAGGCTGAGCATGAGCTCCCTATGGAAAACTGACACCTTCTTCTTACAGCTTAAACTCTGTCCTGGTGCTGTCTCACAGTCACTTCAAGCTGGGTTGAAACCAGACTGCTCCAGAGAGCCCTTTCTTCCTCTTGTTGCTTTCCTTGTATTGGGTCTACAGATGTTTCTTCAGGTGACTGCTTTAAGTTAGAGCTGCCAATCATCCAACTGCAGAGTGAGAATGAGCTGATGATGGCTTCCTGCTCTGCAATTAATTTTGCTTTGTTTTAAAAATGTTTGGATGTAGGGATTATTTTGAAGACAGCTATTTTATGGGACTTTTTTTTTTTGTTCAGTTTTCAGATCTTCACTTTGGCACTAGGAAGAAATCAGCTGAGTTACCGTCTCTGTGGTTTCAGAAAGGGCTACAGAGCTTATTTAGCTCTGTTGGTGGGTTGACCCCGGCTGGACACCAGGTGCCCACCAAAGCCACTCTATCACTGCCCTCCTCAGCTGGACAGGGGAAAGAAAAGTATAATGAGATACTTGTGGGTCAAGATAAAGGCAGGGAGAGATCAGTCACCAGTTACCGTCACGGGTGAAACAGACTTGACTTGGGGAAATTAATTTATTGCCAATCAAATCAGAGTAGGGTAATGCAGGGCTGTTCTGTCTCATGTTCTCACTCCTCTCTCTGGCTGCAATTGCCATTTTTTTCTTCCCCTTCTTAACTCCGTTCCCCAGAGGTGCTGCCACCGTCACTGATGGGCTCGGCCTTGGCCAGCGGTGGTTCCATCTTGGAGCGTGTGGTTGGCTCTGTCAGACAGGGGGGAAGATTCTGGCAGCTTCTCACAGAAGTCACCCCTGCAGCCCCCCGCTACCAAAACCTTGCCACGCAAACCCAGTACAGGGTTGCTCTGAACAGTGTGGAAATGTCTATGAGAATGCTGTTTTGGAAGACCATTGACTTCAGTGGAAGCTGGATTGTGCTCTAAATTGTCATAATTGGCAAAGTTTGGGCAAAATTCTGATGTCTGTTGCATAACCATAAATTTGAGAACAGCCCCTTTTATTCAGTAATTTCTCCGGTGGTGGAAGTAGGAGGCTGGATAAAGATGAAACCAGTCTCTGGCGCTGCATATCTCACTGCACAGTGAAATCATGGGCTGCTGACGCCTGATGGTGCCTCTCGCCAGGTCCTCACTGTTCCTCACTCAGAGTGAGCAAGTGGCTTCTTTCGACACAGAATACAGCCTAAATACAGCCCTTTTCCAGTTCCTTGAGTAATGTGTTTTATCCCTGTGGTAGGTGTTAGCTTCAAGGTGACATCGTCTGAGGAATGTCTCAGAGTCCATTTAGTTTTACCGCGTCTGCATGTGTGTATGATTTGGGTACAGTTTGTATTTAAAACTCCAGTATTGTACCATCGTTATGTATTTACCTCAGGAGTGCTAAGTGTTCATTCATTGCATGAGTTAAAAAACAGCGTTTTCAGTGAAGACACGTCCATGATTGTGTAACCTTTCAGGTACTGCTTGTCCAGAAAGTTAGTGTCATTCCCGCACAGTCGTGCTTTCCACCTGATTTTCTGCTGTGACTGCTGAACAGAAGGGAAAGGTGATTCAGGGTTGCTCTTTTTTTATGCTAAATAAAAGCGCTAGGCTCTGTTTTCTGGCCTTTGCTTTTGTTTTACTGGCTGTCCTTTCCCACCTGCTCTGTTACCCCATCCTTTCATTGTTTCTTGCTCTCCATCTTGCTGGATGATCTCTCGGTTCCTCACGACCGTTCCCCCCGGTGCAGGAGGCAGGCAGCCGCCGCTCTCCCGCAAGGCTCCCTCTGCAGTCCTGGTTCGGATGCGTGAGAACATTTTGGGGAGGGGGTCACAGCTGCAGAGCTGCAAGTGGTTTTTCTACCTCCGTGCTGGAGCCCGCAGCCACTTCATCCTGCCATTCCCTGGGCTTCACCCACTTCTGATCTGCAAGCAGAGGTCTCACCTGAAACCGTGAGATAAATGGCATTTCTCCGAAAGGCAACACCGCCACCGTCTTTCATTGGGACCATCTGATTTCAGCTGCAATAAAACTTTGTAAGAGCTGGAGCATGAAACTATAAATAACATTTACCATTTCTTTTTCTTCATTTGTATTTAACAAACATATTTACTACATAAACTCTTGCTACTTTCTAGCAGTAATTCTGCAGCTATGTTTGCAGTAGCAGCTCTCCTGTTACATTACCGCAATTATAATAAATTATTGAAGCATAAGCCTAAATATATACCTAGCCTGCTCTTTCAATTTTAATTCCAATTTAAATATTTTATATAGTTTTCCTATAGATTCTTCACTGATGGCTAGTAATTGCGCCATCACAGAAAATATAGTTGTATTTTGAAAGATGCTTTTGGAAATTGTACCAGAGCTCTTAATTATTCAAGACAAAGAAACAAGTTAGAATTGTCTGCCTTCAACATGTCAGGATAAAAGAGAAACAGTGTTTGTGGGTATATGCTAAGCCCAGTCATAAATTTGATACTGTAAAGAGGGAAAAGCTAGAGGTGTGCCTGAGACGCGTTTTGAACATCTGGTCTTCAATGTAGAGGTGAACTTCTGCAGTTAGAGCTATTTTATCAACTGGGTGAACTGAAAAGTTAGAATAGCAATGGAAAAATAATTGGTGTCATC
Source organism: Phaethon lepturus (assembly GCF_000687285.1). Taxonomy (NCBI): domain Eukaryota; kingdom Metazoa; phylum Chordata; class Aves; order Phaethontiformes; family Phaethontidae; genus Phaethon; species Phaethon lepturus. Next base: position 9,398 of record NW_010533777.1, read on the forward strand.
CACGTTCCCAGCCCTACCTCATACCTTTCCCAGTTTTCTGATCAAACCATATTTCTGCTTTCCTTTGATATTCCTGTCCTTTTCTTAAGTTTTTAATGACAACATTAGTCACTGTTATAATTTACTAATCATATGGTGAAGGACAGCGATAGTGATGTACCAGAAGATTATGTAAATCAAAGAGAAGTTATTTTTGTGCCAATGTGGTGTTTGTTTTCGTTTTTTTTCTTTTTGTGGTTTTTTTTTTTTTTTTAAGAACCTGTACTTGCTGAGTAACCCATGTTGTTAAGAGTTATCCAGGAAGGCGGGGAGGAATTTCCATTGTAGGCTTCAGATAGCAAATGGCAGGTCTCTGCTTGTCACTTCTCCCCCAGCTTCTTTAGTTCTACTAGCAGCAAACTCCCAGTAAGTTTGAAAAAGAAAAACAACCTGTTTTTGTTAATTGCCTTGTAGTGAACTATAGAATTAAGCTTTATATGAAAATAATAATTAAAACATGTAATGGGAAACACAATTTCCATGAAGACATGAATTCTGAAAGGTGTCATGGATTTTCTAGGCATAGCCTATTGGAGAAAAAGAATAATTTAGCTTAAATTCTGATATCTTAATAACATTAGTTTTCTTTTTAATTAGCTAATGTTTGGTGTTTAAATTAATTAAATTAATTTAACTAACAAACATAAGTATTGTAATACTTGTCTTCATGGTAAACTAGGTTCAACAGTTAGGTGTGTATTGAAGTATGCAAGGCTATGACGTGCCATTATCTGGCAACTAAATTGCTATTTTAATAAGTGGTTACTTAATTTCATACATTAAACTATTTTTAGTTGAGCTTCTTGTTGGTCTCAGGACTCTTCATTTCACAAAGCTTTCTTTACAAAACGATAAGGAAGCGATAGGATAGTGTGAGAAACAGCTTTGCAGTTTGCTGAAACTTCAAAACCTTTCTTATTCCAAAAGATAAAACCACAACTTTTTGAAAATGAGAGAGAGATACAGGATTAGAGTGCTCCAGCAGGGAATCTGGACTGCAAGAGAACCAGACTCCTGACTTGGGTCTTTTCAAGTGACTTGGGTTTCCGTGGCTGTTATAACCACTAGGCTCTTCTCTTTCCTGTCTCTCTGTCTCATTTTGACCAGAAATTCTGTCCTGGAGCAAAGAAACCTTTCTCAATGAAAGTTTCGTCTGAACTAGTACATTTCTGTGAAAAGTTGCAATTTTGATACATTGGCATTTTTGACAGAGTTGGCTAGTGCTACCCGTGATTGCATATATATATATAAAATCAACTATCCAGTGCAGTAGGTAGCTGAGTAATCACATAGTTGTTAGCTAAGACTTTATTTTATTATATTTTGATTTATTACTTCTTAATGAACTGGAACTTATAAGTGATGTATAGCTTAATAAAAAACCTGAAATTCAACACGTTTATGGGAAACAGACTATGTGTAAACCTCAAGCTAAAGCTACTTAAATGTGTGCTATACCGGATCTACCTTATTTTCACACAGAAAGTTACACCCTACAGCCAAGTTGTAGTAGAGGTGAGTTAAAGAAGAAAAAATTCTATGACAAATGCAGCTAGCAGCACTGTGATGGCAGTACAAGTTTTGTTCCTTTTCTGCTAACACTCTGCATACACTAGTCCTTTAATGTTCAGTTCCAAAATTGGAGAGTTCATTTCCCAGGAGGATTTTTGTGCTTGTTAATCATAAAATTGACCTTAAGAACTGAAGGTGTACAATCATTTGTTTATAGACAAACTCACAAAGATGTTACAGTGCTTAACTGTGAAAGCTAAATCTCAACTAGTGTGATACATAAAACCCAAGATAAAATGGTTAACATGACACTAAGAAAGGGCTTTGGTGGAATCAAAGGAAAGTGTTTTCACCTCTTTTGGGTACGTACTTTTGTTGAAATTATGATAGCAGAATCAAACTCTATAATTTGTTCATTAATACTGTTACTTGTAACAAACCCTTTAATCCTGGAAAATAGCTTTTAAAATTATTTTGACAAGGGATGATATGAAAACTAAGCAGATGCTGCTCTTTCTCTCCATGTTTCACATATCCTAGTTCAGAGGACACTCAGGCCAATACTGCAGGAGGGTTTTTCAGAAATAGATGCTCAGAGACTCAATCTGTCTGCAATCTTAAGCCAAAAAGGAATGTAATACACTCCATTTTTGTTTTAACCCTTCTCTTTGTCTTTTTATTTTCTCTATAAAATAGCAGTCTTGCACAAGCAAATTACATACAGAAATTCTGTATCAATACCAATGCTTAAAGATATACTGCATATTACTTTAAAAGTTCATGTAAATGGAGTCAACTTTTTGAACGTAAGAGCTCTCATTGCACGTTTCTTTCATCATTACTGTGATGTAATGGTCCTGTGCAAGGACTGGACCTGCAAGAGAACTACACCTTTATATAAATAGAATTTTCTAGTTCATTATCAAGAGGAACGTAGATAGCTGTGAAAATAAGTGAATGCTTAAATGGGCTTACATTTCAACATTACTTGATCCTAAAAGTAATCCCCAGTGCAATGACTTTTGCTTAATAATTGTATAACCATACAGATTGCTTAATCTTTTAAGTGCATTATAATAAATAGGTGCATATACTGCAGCCACAAGCATAGTAAGCATCAACGGCAAAAACACATTTCTCACAGCTTACCCTAAAGTTCCATTCACCTTTTTCCCTCAGACCCCCCCGCCCCAAAAAAAAAAGCACTCATCCATCTCCACTAATTCCCTCAAACACAGAAGCTGTCAACTGAGAGCCCTGGCTGCCAACTCTGCTAAAAGTTTCCTGATGCCCCAGTTGCAATGGGTGATAGCCCTCCACAGGCTTCCAAGGGAAATGTGATAATTTCTTGCCTATCCTTGTGGTCTCAGCACCATCCAATTAACAGTGGACCCCAACTAGCAAGGATATCCAGCAGCGAATATTATTGCTAACTCAACTGAGTACCTGCTGGTAAGGGTTCCCTCTT
>NW_010533777.1:12426-29626 GCF_000687285.1 Phaethon lepturus
TCTTTCCCTCTGCACTCTAAATACTCTCATTGTTTATTCATAGAGTTGAAGATTAAAGCCAGAAAGGACCACTGTGATCATCTAACCTCTAATCAGAAACTTCTCCAATTTTTCAACCCTCTCATTCGCTTGCTGACATTAAATGTGGATGCAGAACACAGTTTACAGAGACCCATTTAATTTTCTACCTTACTTCAGCCTTCTGGGCTTGTTCAGGTAACCTGGTTCCTTGTTCAGCTGTATCTGTAGCAGGTTTTGCAGGACTAGTGTCTGACGTCCAGTCCAGTTTTAAGCTCTGTCTCAGAGTGCTACCTCAGCTCTACCTCAGAGGTCCCAATGTGACAGCTCAGCTGTTTCAGAGATGTAGCGATCCTGATACCAGAATTGAGGATCAACCAACTCCACTGACATTTGTGTAAATTGTTCAGGTTTACATCTGAAAACTTACAAAAACTGGCGTCTTGAGTTTTTTCAGACTGTCCTCACCCTCCTCCTTTCCTTTTTGGCGGTGTTTTTTTCCAATAGAACAATGTCACTGTCAGTGTCAAAATGAAATGTATTTCAGAGGAGTGTGGGTTTTCCTAGTGGTAGGTGTCCAGAGTGGCTCAAGAGACAAAGCTGGAGGAGGAGACCAGTGAAGAACAATTACATGGGTTCAAAATGATCCTAGAAATACAAGCACTCTGCAGACCCCAGGCTGGCATACCCTTGTTCTTAGCTTGGCTAGTTAGGGCTGGAACAATGTTCTTTTAACAATCATCTGGTTCCTTGATGTGAACTGGATTGTATCTAGGTGATTCTGAAACTGAACAGAGCAGAAACGTGACTGTTGGCAGCTCTTTGTGTAGACATTTCCTGAACTGCTGTATTGTATGCTTAATGCTGGTAGGTCAAAGCGTACCTTGAATAATTCTGTCTATCTATTATAGACAAGGGTTACTGATCAGAGTATGGCATCTTAAATAAAAAATACAGAATAACTTTCATACCTGGTTTTTAATTGTGGGTGAAGGTAACTGAATGATACAGAAATGTTAGCTGTTGATTGCATACTAGTGTGTTTTACTGTCCATGACAAGCTGAGGCAAACGCTGAGCTGAAACAAGCTCAGAACTCATTCATGAAAACGAGTTTTTACAGGCACAGCCCATGGAGATCCACAGTGGAACAGATATCCACCCTGCAGCCCGTGGAAGTCCCCACACCAGAGCAGAGGGATATTTCCTGAAAGAGGCTGCAGCCCATGGCAAGGGAGCAGGTTTTCTGGCAAGTCCTGTGGCCCATGGGGAACACATGCTGGAGCAGTCCATTCCTGACGGATTGTACCCAATGGAAGGGACCCAGGCTGGAGCAGTTTTTGAAGAACTGCAGCCCGTGGGAAGAACCCATGTTGGAGAAGTTCATGAAGGACTGTCTCCTGTGGGAGGGACCTCACGCTGGAGCAGGGGATGAGCACAGGAAGGAAGGAGCAACAGAGGCAAGTGTTATGATCTGACCACAACCCCCATTCCCCATCCCTCTGCACTACTCAGTGGGAGGAGGTAGAAGAGTCATGAATGAAGTTGAGCCTGTTGAGGCGCGGAGTGATAGTGTGGCTTGGTGGGTACCTGGAGGCCAGCCAAGGTCAACCCACTGCAACCAAAAAGGTGTTTTGAATGTAAAGAGAGCTACATTAGCGAAGTCCTGCTTGGTACCAAAGTGGCAAAGCTATCTTCCTTTACCAAAACACACCAATAGTTTAGTTTCACTGCTCTCTTTAAGGCTACAGGTCCAGGTGGTATAGCTTCAGGGATGCAACTCTGACTGACAGAGCAATGCCACAGAAGTCAGACCTTAGTAAGCAACAGTGTCTGCTAAACTCACAGCTCACACTGATTCTCTGAATCTACTGGCAGCAGTTTGCCTAGTGATTAACATATGTAACTGAGAGTCAGGTTACCCAGGACCTTTATTTCTAGCTAGGGCATTGTCTTGCTGGGTGACCTTTAGTGAGACATCTCAGGTTGTTCTGCCTCTTTTCTCTGCTGTACAACAGAAAAAAATATTTCTGTAAGGATGTGAAACTTAATTCATTAGTATTTGTAAAGCATTTGCTGATCTGTGGAATAAAGGTGTTCCACCTATTAATAATTCTTATCCTTGCCTTATATTAAAAGTGCCTTATTCTTGTCTTTGTAATCAAAATGGAGATGAAACAAAATACTACAGCAAGTAATACTGAAAAATACCTTGGTTCTTGGCCAATGCTATGTATGCAATTTGTATGTATGTACTAAAACAATGAGAAAACTTAAGAAGAGGAGGATGCTGCTTTTCGCTCTCTCTTGATTTTCAAAATATGTTTTAAAGCTCTAATATAAAGGGATTCTGTCTAATATCCTACAGTATCTTATCACAGAAATAAACACACTAAGGCTAATTGAAGCATTTTAGAAATCTCTGAGTGTATCAAATATGAGACTTCCATGTATCAACTGCTCGCTTAGAATATTCAGGCAGAATTTTCATTTCATCAACTATCTAATTTTTTTTTTTTCTCCACTGTTTCCCAGTGTATGGATATTTTATTTGGTGCCTTGGTAGTTTCACCAAGACTATGTATTATGCTTTCAAATATTGTTAAAAATGAGGTCAGACCGGGAAGTAGGTAAACATTCTAATGACATCCTATTTAGAGGCCAAGACATCTTTAAATCTTTTAGCACGCTCAAATATTTTTTTGCTTTTTCTGAGCAGGTACTTGAGGTGTATCCCAAAGTTGTTACCCTTCTGCCACCTGAGAGTCAGAGGCTGAATCCATCTGAGTCTGGGGTTGCTCCTTCCCTTCAGCAAGCCCTGAAGAACGACTTCTCTGCAAAAATGTTTTCTCCCTGTCATCATTTATTCTAGTTACAATGCTATTTCTTTTCTCTCTACAGGTCTCACCTTGCTTGGTATGTAGTGGATCTTTTCATCACCAGCAGATGAATGGCAAACGAACTGAGAAAGACAGCTGCCATGGATACTATTTGCAGAATTAAGCGGGTAAGTATCACGTACCTTTGATTAACCACAAAGAGAACTTACAAGTGGTAAAGGGGTAAATCAAGAGATTTATTTCCTACCTCTTGTTTCTGTTTCCTGGAACGATGAATAGAAAAATTAGTGTATTAGCTCTCGAACTATTTTGTAAGTCAGACACATCAAAAAGCTTCTTCTTACGTACTTGTGGGTAATCTGTGTGCAGTGTACTGTGGCATTATTGTGGAGAACTCAAGAGGGACAATGCAGGACCTCAGACAAATGTTAGGAGCTTCTTTTATATAAAATGGAAATTCACATGCTTTATTTCAAATTTTTGTAGTAAAATATGCAGGTACACGTTCATCTGTTAGGCAAAATCCTTTGACTGCCAAGCAGCATCAGTATTTAATTTTAAACTGTCATTATAACACTAGTAAAAGAGGTTTGTAAAAGCCAGTTTAAAGATGAGACTTCAGTAAATATGCTGCCTTTCTGTCTGTGCTTTTCTAGTCCGAGTTTCTTGTGGTACATTTATATTCATACGTCTATCACATTGTTAATGAGTTTTCTTCTATAAATTGACCCTGACTGCTACTGTAAAATATAGCTTAAATGAAGTGTGGCTTTGAGACCAGGCAGATTATTAAAATATTAAAGTATATACATTGAATCCTATGAAGATTTTTCTTCTTGGTATTTCAAGACTAAATTCTTTTTTTTGAAAGATGACCTTTAATGAACAAACTTATGGTCCAAGATGTCCTTATATACAGTCTCCCTCTGGATCTTATTTTTCACTGGCTTGCATCTTTTAGTTATTTACACATCTGTAAAATGGTTTTAAAATAACACCACTTAAGGCAGTAGCCTTTGACACTCAATACAGATGGGTGTTTAAGGTACAAAACAGAGGAAAACTATCCATTGTCTTCTCTGTGAAACATGAACATGAGATGACAGAAATTAGTATATTCTGGGTGTAACCAGCAAGTTCTATTCTTGGTGGAAAAAGTTTATAAAAGCAAAACAGGCTCCTTGTATAAGTCTAAAAAAGAACATACCTGGCTAAGTGTTTATGTACTCAAAAGAAACACATATAGCACTGGAGATTCTTGCAAAAATATCCATATGCCTGTCTGTAGTTGGTCACAAAGCCTTTATTAGGATTTTACTCTAGGTCTTCATGCTTTTTCCTACTGATTGTCACTGCAATAGAAAAACTGTAAGTTAATTCTTTAATTGCACACTAGTCTGTATAAGCCATCAGAAAATCACTGTCAGTTATAAGTATTTCTATTGATGAGAGAAAATTTGTAATTATATTTAAATGCATACATGCACACACACAAATTCTGTTTTTCACCCTGCAAGTCTCAGTAAACTACTCAGCTACTAAGTACCATATAAGTTGCTTGAGATATTGTGACCAGATGGTTCACGGGGCTAGTAATGGATTATAGTGCTTTCTAGCTCCAGATTGCCAGTTCAAATCTGGGTCAGGTTGACACTGTCTGAAAATTATTACTGTTTGGTGGCTTATGTGAAATGAGTTGGAGACCTCAATATAGTTCCTAAAGGCTGGGTTAATATAATACAAATGTCACCAGATGATTGTCGGTTTCAGGGCTCGGGCTGAAGCTCACTGAAGTCAGTGGAAAAACTTCCATTGATTTCAGTGGGTATTGAATTAGGTCTTAATTATGGAGAATGACTCCTTTGTGCTCTCGGAAGTGGTTATTTACAAGGAGGTGAAGGACGCCCATGAACTGCTCCTGGGAGACGTGTACCGCTGCCAGCTAGGATAAAGCAAAAGGAGATGCTTATCTGTCCTTGTATTTCATGGAGTACGCAGATATCAGGATGGGCCAATTCTTGACTAAAATGTACTAATCTTCCTAAATTTAGGTAAGAGTGGGCTTATTTGGCAAAGAGTGGTAGAGAGTCAAAATGTCTCTGAAAGTTCACAATAACGTTCTTCATTAGGCTCAGTGCTGGTCAACAGGTCAGATAAATGTCTCCTAAGTTCATCACAGATCACCTGCTCTCACCAAAGGATATTTTTGGTGGTGTTTGAACAGCAGACCTCCTTTGAACTCCACAGATGATGACCTGGCCTCAGTCTGAGGTGTGTTTTGTCACCATCCAGGCTCTATTAGTGCAGCAATGAATGAGAAGTGACTTGATCCTTAGGGATAAGTGCCACCATAGAGAAGAAGTATTAGATATTAAAGACTCTTTAGTTTAACTGCCTGGAAATTTAAACCAGACAAGTTAAAGTGGGAAATGAGGCACAGTATTATCACAGTAGTTGATTAACCAGTGGATCAAACCAGTAGGAAAAATGGAGTAATTGCCATTTCTATCTTCACATCAAGTTCAGATACATGTCTGGAAGATATATATTTATCAGATGTGCCACTGGACTGTGTCCAATAACACTGTTTGCATTATGATAGTGATGTAGTATTATTGCCAAGGGAGCCAAAAAAAGAGATAAAACTGAGCTGCTAGTCTAGTGAACTACATGTATTTACCCCTGCTGTCTTTTGAGCTTGGTTTCTAAGTCCTGCTACAGCTGCAGTCAAGTACAACTGTGAGTGCATACTTTTTGTACCCCTTAAATTAAATTAATTCAAATTTCAAAACCAGCTCTTGGCTGTATACTTGAGAACTCAATGTCTAACTAATTTGATATGATAAGGTCACCCGCCTAGTGGATGAAAGGGAGAGTGTGGATGTAGTTTCTCTGGACTGTAGTAAGGCTTTTGATACCGTCCCTCACAGCATCCATCTGTACAAGTTGTCCAACTGTGAGATAAGCAGGTACCTGGTGTGCTGGGTGAAGAACTGGCTGAAGGGCAGGACTCAAAGGGTTGCAGTGAATATATCTGGCTGGTGACTGGTCATCATCAGTGTTGCGCAGAACTCAATTCTAGGGCCACTCCTGTTCAGTATTTTTATCTATGCTCTCAGTGCAGGAGTTGAATGCACCATTAGCAAGTTTGCTGATGGTATCAAAATGGGAGGTGCTGTTGACTCTCTTGAGGGAGAAGAGGCCTTGTAGAGGGATCTAAAGAGATTAGACATTGGGTAATCATTAATGGTGTGAAATTTAACAAGAACAAATGCCAGATTCTGCATCTGGGATGGAGTAATGCCAAGCACAAGTATAAACTGGGCAAAGAGTGGCTGGAGAGCAGCCCTGCAGAAAGGGATCTGGGGGTGCTGGTCAACAGCGGGCTCACTATGAGTCAGCAGTGTGCCCTGGCAGCCAAGAGGGCAAACCATCCTGGGGTGCATCGAACATGGCATAACCAGCTGGTCAAAAAAGGTGATTATCCTGCTGTATTCAGTGTTTGTGTGGCCTCACCTTGAGTACTCTGTGCAGTTCTGAGCCCCGCAATTTAAGAAGGATGTGAAGGTCCTTGAATGCATCCAGAGGAGGGCAACAAAGCTGGTGACAGGATTGGAAGGAATGTCCCATGGAGGAGCGGCTAAGAACTTTGGATTTGTCTAGTTTGGAGAAAAGGAGGCTGAGAGGTGACCTCATTGCTCTCAACAGCTTCCTGAGGAGGGGAAGTAGAGAGGGAGGTGCTGAGCTCTTCTCCCTGGTATCTAGTGATAGAACATGTGGGAACAGTTCAAAGCTGCATCAGGGGAGGTTCGGACTGGACATTAGGAAGCATTTCTTTACTGAGAGGGTAGTCAAACACTGGAACAGGCTTCCTAGGGAGGTGGTCAATGCCCCAAGCCTGTCAGTGTTTAAGAGGCATTTGGACAATGCCCTTGACAACATGCTTTAACTTTTGGTCAGCCCTGAATTGGTCAGGCAGTTGGACTAGATGACTGTTGTATGTCCCTTCCAACTGGAACTATCCTATCCTATCCTATCCTATCCTATCCTATCCTATCCTATCCTATCCTATCCTATCCTATCCTATCTATCCTACTCAATAAAACTATTATTTGTTTTTTTAAATCCCTTTTGTTTCTTCTTTGTCAAAACATTTATGGCTTTATATTTTGTCGGATGTTGGTGACTTGGGGATTTTATATTCTAGGTACATACTCTAAACAAAGTTGCAGATTTGCTGTTGAGTTGCTGTATTTTAGAATCCCTCATTAGTTTACCTGTAAACCCTTTAGCTTAGAGGAAAATTACTATCTTGACCAGGTTTTGTTGATAAACAGTAATAATTGATATTTTAAGGATGCTCTTCTCCAGTAAAAGAACAAAGAAACCAGATTTTGGCACAAAAGTATTTTCATAGTACAACAGACAGTATGGGTGTTCAATTTAGTTTTGAGATCAAGAGCAAGATAAACCACGAGGACAGTTTGTATGGAGGGAAAAACCTGAAGGAAAGAAATTAATAGAAATTTATGATTTTTGTCCAGGCCTCTACTCTCTTAAATAGGAAAGCAGAAGTGTTTAAAATGCAGAACTTATTGTTACATTATGTTGTATGTGCATGAAGAGATAAAATCACAAACCAGAAAAGTCACATCTTCATTGGGATGCTGTCAAGCAGGTGAAGTGGTGTGAGAGGCAGCTCCAATTTCAACACCTAACATTTGGATGTTCCTATTACCAGAAGAGATATCAAACATTAGGTCTGCACTTGAGCTGTGATATAAACTTAGATATGGTTTAAAACCTGGCTGCTTTTAAAATTTTATTTGTATTTATTTAGCAGTCAATTACTGCTGAAGGTGTTTAATGATAAGATTGTTACATCTTTTCTATTAAACAAAAATAGGTTTTAATGCAGACATAATTTAGATCACTTCAGCTGCCTTCTTTACATGTTTATAAACATAGTATTGCCCATCAAAAAGTTTAGGATGGCTGAAAAGTGCATAAAAGGAATCTGTAAGAGATGTTTAGATTCACACATGAGCTTAGGGAAGTCTGTTCTTCAAATTCCTAAAATGTTTTGGCGTCATGTATTTAACTTCAGATGTAAATGTATTATGTTTGTGGCTATATATATAAAACATTAAATCTGAAACGCCATTTTCTTTGGGAAGCAATTACCACCTCATTTAACCATACAATTTAGAATAGATTTACATAAGAAAATAATTTAAATGTGATATTGTTTTCTGAAATCTCACAAAAGCCCTCTCCTTTTGCACTAGTTATCTTTTCTGTGCTACTTTCCCCCCTCCCCCCTTCAACTACTGTAGTAAATTTTAAATTCATTTAATTGGCAGGTGTGATGCGTGAGAACACAGAATTGTATTGAACGATCACAAACCTGATCACAAACCTCGGATAACTGTGGCGAGGTTATACCTTTTTCCATCTGCCTGCCTCGTTTGTGTTTACATAATCAACAGTTGCCAAAGATTTAATTGCTTGGTGAGAGACACTAAAATTCTTGGTGACTGCATGGATGTATACTCTGGTTTTTGGAATATACCTGACCTAAAAAGGAGCAGGAGAAGAGACTTCACAATGTCATCTTCTCAAAGGTGAACCACTGTACTGTCCAGGAATGATTGCCAGTACAAAGCTATGTAGTAGATCATTTTGGGTCAGAAAAGCACTATAGCTGGATGGTAAGGGTAATGTTACGCTGCAGTAGAAGTTTTTGCTTATATCGTGAGAAATACAGAATAGCTCAATAACTTAGAGACATGTATTGGAGGGGGAGGTGTTAATTTTAATTTTTTTTATATACTGAGGTTTGTTTCTAATTATTGATCCACCTTATCTGGCCATATGTCTTCTTTGCCTACCTGTCTGTCCATTTATTTTGTCCGATTTTTTCCATTGCTTTCTGTAGGATTGCTCTAAATATGGAATTATGGTTGGATCTATGCTAAATAAGCATATGCGTGAGTAATTTAAAACAGGAAGCTCATGTGAATCACAGAATAACCTATTTTGCCCATATATTTTACCTATGTTCAAGTATATTCATGCAGACAGTTAAAATCGCTCTCTACAGCTACCTGAAAGGGGGTTGTGGCGAGGTGGGGGTTGGTCTCTTCTCCTAACTAACTAATGATAGGACGAGAGGAAATGGCCTCAAGTTGCGCCAGGGGAGGTTTAGATTGGATATTAGGAAAAAATTCTTCACCGAGAGAGTGGTCAAGCATTGGAACAGGCTGCCCAGGGAGGTGGTGGAGTCACCATCACTGGAAGTGTTCAAGAAACGTGTGGATGTGGCGCTTCAGGACATGGTTTAGGGGGCATGGTGGTGGTGGGTTAACGGTTGGACTTGATGACCTCAAAGTCTTTTCCAACCTTAATGATTCTGTGATTCTGTGAAAATCTGATCATATAAAACATTCCACCAGAGTCAAAGTGAAAGCTCCTTGAGCATCAAGTAAGCACAAGTGAAATGAGAAGATAACTGGAGACAGTAGCAGCATGATGCAGGATCAGTACGTGGCTAATAATGAAGTGAGACCTTGCTCTCCATTCTGTGTGGTAGCTATCTCTCTTCTTTACACAAAGTGTGCACGGAACAAAAGAAGAGCCGCTCAGAATCCTTTTCTTTCCTGATGGAAGGGCAAACAGAAAGTCAGTGCCTCATGAACATCTCCATGAAGACAGTACAGCTTCTGCAAACATAGTTTTACCATCATTACATTCTGTCTCAGCTTTCTGCACCAGTTTTAGACACCAGCCTACATTAGAAGTGAATTATAGTTCAGGTGTTTCATTAAGGCTGTATTTCATAATTTTGTGTGAAAAATTACCTGTACAAATATGTTAGCATTCCTGAACAATTCGGTCATATTCAAAATTTCATGTATTCTACATTCAGACAAAGAAAAATTACTGGCAGAAAGTCTTATTCAGTAGAATAGTCCCTCATCTAATATAGCCTTAACCTGTAAACATTGATTCGCAGAAAAGCAAGACCATCACTGAATGAAAAAGGGTCCTTCTGCTTTTGGTTCCTGTTTAGGGAAGATAAGAATTAAAAGATAAATAGTCACTTGAAGAGTGAAAAGAGAAATCTGTAAATGGATATGTCAGCTTAGCATTACTGCTACCTAAATGGTCATGGGGAAATTACATAATATACCTACACAAAAATTTGCAGGTAAACATTGGCTTTTTCTGCCAGTCCTGGAAGATGGTTGAAAGCCAGGTAAGTGCAGTTAGCATGATGCTGACTCCAAGTTAATCAGCCCTGCCATTGACTGTATTCATGCTTTTCTGGTTGGTTGAATATGGGCAGTGCCACATTGTGCCATACAGACATATACTCTAGCACTCTCAGGTTCTACCTCTAGAAGATGCATTTTGGCCACAGACTTGGATTTATGTGCCTAATCGTTCACTGAAATCACCTAAGTTTGTTCTGAAGATCCAGGTTCTGGTTTTGATGGTGGAAGAGTCTTGTGTAAACTGGCAGGGTCTAAGACCTTGAACTGAATAAACCAGAATTTATTATGCATAGTGATCAGAAATGTACTAATTCCTCCTGAAAATACAACATTCATTACTCTAAACTTTGTGAAACAAATATTCCATGGGCAGCTAGTAGTTAACACCCTCACAGAAATCAGGACTGATACGTGGGCTGAAAACTGGGCTAGCTTCTAGATATATCTTCCTGTATCTGTTTTTACCAACAGGTCAGAGGAAGAGGCATAAACAGATAAGCAGGTGGAAGCCTGGTGATGACTATGAGAAAGGCTAACAGACAATATCATGGGACTTTCTCTTTGAAAGCTCCCGTTTTTCAGAAGTCTTCTAGCATGTTGGAAGGATCAGAGATGGTGCTTAGAATACAGTCATGTCGTGACTTTTTAATAAAACGCAGTTATTATTTTTATTCACGTTTACTTGTGCACTTCCTACTCCTGGTGCCACATCAAACACACTCACTGAATAACTCCTTATCACCTTTGGTCTAAATAAATTTTTCTTCTTCTTTTGTAAACAAGACTGAAGTGAGTGTGTATGAAATTAATTAGGCTGAGCCACCTTAACTGTTCACCTGTGCAAGTAGTCTCTTATGAACATATACCCAGGACAAAATGGCTTAGGATGGCTTGAGTAATGACTATTTGTGCTTGAATATTTTCCTGTATTGTTAGGGGAGGACTTGAAAGACAGCAGTAGGACGCCTTGCTTTGCAGCAGAACCCCTGGGTTATTTTAGGAAAAAAACTATGACACTTTTCTTCTCAGTACCTCAGTTCCACCTCTGTAAAACAAGGATGGAAATACCGATCTGACCCATGTGGGGTTGTACAAAACCTCAGAAATGCTCTGGCCCTAGGATAAGGAGGAGAGAAAACAGGAGAAAAAACATGAGTGGTCCTGGAAATGCCCATAAAAGAGAGAGTGGTTATAGCTTTTATATGAGAACTTCACACTACTTAACTTCAGCAATTGTATTTAGATACCCAAGTTAGATGCTCTATCTAGCCAAAGGAGAAGAAAGCTGCCTCCAAAGGCCAGTTCAAAACATAACATGAGTGAAGCTGAATTGCCTGAATTGCCAGAAGAGAAGTTGTTCATTATACATAAAGACTATTAAAAAAACCTCCCCACTTGTGGGCACTTTGCATTATATACCTCAATCTGCTACAAGTTAATATCCACCCCAGGGTTTTCCTACAATGTGACTACTCCGCTGGTCTTCCCTCTTCCCCAAAGACTGCCTTATATTTGACACTTATAAGAGGTGTGTAGGGCTGTACAAAAACCAGTTACATGTTAAATCTACTGAGTTTTCACCAGCCATTTTGACTGATCATGAAATTTTACATTGCTTCAGTTGATAATGTGAAAAATATTTAAACTAACCTAAACAAGATAAATATCAGGAAAATGCAAGGAACTGGGTAAATCGTTTTTAGCGTAGGAGCATTTTGAGACTGCCTGGGTTCTCTTATGTATTTTCTAAAGCACTGTATCTAAATTTCTTGCACTCGTTCTGTGCTTTCAGGAGGCTCTCGGTGATACATGAAGGATTTCTGTGCATAGCTAACATGAACACTGAAGGAAGAACAGAGCCCTTTAGTTCTCTCCTGCCTGTGTAAATCTTCAGATGTTCTGAGCTGCCTTTTGATACTCTTCAGAAGTGTAGCTGGAGCATGGTTGAGAATTTAAGTGTGATAATCCCATGTTGCTAGTAATATTATAGGTAATATTAAATGTCAAAAAATAACAAAAGAAAGACTGTCTTTTTGTTGGTTAGCTGGGGTTTTTTTTTTTCATTTCCAGCCAAAGAAATAGAGAGTTATTCAAGTTATTCAAAGCAGTAGCGTATTTCACAGGTTGTGGCAGAAATCTGACTAACAGTGCTTTTCTTTTTTCTTTTTTTTTTTTTTTAATGCAGTCAGACTTAGCTGATTTGTACTTATTTTATACATACGTCTGGGAAACCAAAGGAAGTAAGTGCTAACCAATCTGACAACATGTGCCTTGACAGAAAATATTACAGGTCACAGAATCCAAAGCTACCAACCACCCACTGTGTTGCATTTGTTATTAGGAAAACTCATAGGAAAGCTGCCACTCTCACCAAGTCTGTGCACAGAGACCCAGTTGTAGCTGTCACTCTTGGAGAAGTCGATTTGTATTGAAATTACAGAAAATACAAATAACAAATAAGTTTCTGGACTGCCAAATAATGGCCTATGTAGAACACTTTCTAAACTGTTCTTATCCACACTGAGATTGAGTGAAATTCTGTGATGTGACAAAACGTTTATGAGCCATGTGGGGCTTTTATCTTTTTTTCTTTTTAATGAATGCAGTCTTATTTGCACTGGTAGTGGATGAGAAGGTTGGAACAAGAGTTAATGCCAGCCAACAAGGATCAGCAAGGAGGCTGAGCAATGATGGCTGGATTGAGCTTTGCACTTTTGGAAGGCATTCAGTCTCCTTCTGAATTAAAAATCTAGTAAAATGTAGCCAGGGGATAGAGAAGGAGCTGCGTAAGAGACGAAGCTGATGAAATAAAGATCAGACCTTATTTACATTGTGTCTAGAACTGAGTTCTCAGTTCAGCTTTTTCTTATTTTCTGGTCTACTTTGATATGTAATAAAACCCACGTCTTTTCAGAATGTTGCTAAAAGCATCCTGGCATGGCTTCCTGGTAGATGTTTTTTCAGGGCTCTGCAAGCCTTCAGTTTGGATACAAATGCAGAAGACCTGTCAAGCGCTAGGATCTAAAGTAGAACCAAGCATCCCTCTTCCATCAAAAAGCTTATTGACCAGAAAATTATTTCAGGCTGACCAAAAATATTTATGAATTCTGTTGGATTTGGCAAACCATTCGGGATAAACAAAACAACAAAAAAAGGAAAATTTCTCTTCAGAAAAATCTGCTTCATTTCAGTCTCTTCAAAAGAAAACATCTTAGTATTGCCAAATGACAGATTTGAAAATTGTCCTTACAAACAGACTTTTAGGAAGGGTTTTGTAAAACCTCATACAGAATAAAATGTTTTGGCTGACCTAGAATGATTCTTTCCCCTTCCCCGCTCTGGTCTCTTGAGCAAATTGACAATGTTTATTTCAAGCAGACCTGATTTTTTTGTTTCTTTGGTTTGGTTTTTTCAACTTTTCAGTTTTGAGTAGTGTTAAATCAACTTAAATATATGTAGCTCTGCACTGAGCTACCTCATAAACACTTCTTGCTCTCAGTGTTTTATAACGGCTTTCCTGTTTTAGTGCCGACACTGCTGACCCCTTGCAGCTTGCAGTAACAGGGTTAATTTTTTAGATCAGGGCAATAGGGAATTGTGTGACATGGCTCAAGCTGTAATCACACCTACTGATGAGGCTCCCAGGTCTGCAACATCATATTTGTCTAGGGCTGACTGGATGTAAGCTGCAAATATCTAGAGCACAAATATACTGTTGCTATTAAGACCCTAACCCAAATCCCAAGGTAGTGCACTTTTCTCCACTAACACACCACTTTTTGCTATTTAACTCCAATATTCTCTAGATGCTTAGCTCCTGTTTTCAACTGCAATATCTAGTCACCTCAAGTGGCTGCAGAGATTCATTTTTCCATTTCAGACACAGGCCTGGTCTTGTCAACAAATTTTGTACGTGCTTATAGGGTCAATGAACAGTAGCAAGCACTGTGGGCTTTGCTTGCTGAGCATGTGGGTGTCAGGACTGTGGAAACAGGCTGGCTAGCAGGCTCTTGGGACCAGGAGTAACAGGGGTGTTGGTGAAGTATTCATGCTTGGGGCTGTTGTCAAGAACTGGTCAGAGTTGCACAGGGACTGGAAGGGTGAAAACGGGATCAAAGTAAGGAATCAATATAGCAGCAATATAAATCACTCCAGAATCTGAAAACCTAGCCCACCTGAGCCAGAGGGAATTTTACTTTATGTTTGACTATATCTCTTTATTATGTTGGGAGAGGTTTGAACTTCTTGGTGACCTTACATGATGTCTCCCTTATAAGTTATTAGACAAGCTGACAACTCCTTCCAGGGAAACTGAGGCACAATAACTGCAGCACTGCGTCCTTCTAATAGAGGTTACCCTGCAGGTAGCACAATGTTGTACTTCAAAATGGTTCATCTGGTGTAGATCATGGGTTGCTTTTTGCTAGAGGCTTCCAAAAATGTAACAAATATGTTTAATCCAGTATCTGTACTATATATTCACTTGGTAGGGACAAAACTGTCTGTCCATCTCTCTGTCAAACCATGGTGATCTAATCACAATCGATGTTAAAGATCTACCTTCCTTATGTAAGAAGTGTGTTTCAAAACACCGCTATCTGTAGTTGTGGGGCAGGACATAAAGGGGTTTACTGGGATATTAGGCTGAATTTCTGAATTGTATCACTGGGGTATTTCTGTCGACATCGTTAGGAATCTGGCTGTTCCCTCCATCACAAATATTCATAGAGACAGAGCTGAAGCACAAAGGTGCAATGCTTTGTGTTAAATCTACGTGTGGTTAGCATTAAATTTACAATAAGAACACTATTAACTTTGAGTCCATACAAGAAAGAATAAAGATGCTAAATTCTATGGTTATATTCCAGCTGTCACTTGATCCATCCAACTCAGCTTCTTCTCTGTAAGACTCTTCCCTGTATTCATGGATTCATCCTTTTCTGACTCCCTCTTCTGTTTATCCTGCATCTCAGGGAGCTCATGGTTGTAGCAAACTCTGCTGCAATGTGGAGATGCTGAGAGAGCTTCCTGGCCTGGCAATATTGTTGAGAGGAAGCTCTGTGCTGCCATCAACAGATTTCTGTATGTGCAAAGTCTTCTGATATGGAGATAGCTTAGGTGTCCTTGCACTGTGTTGACCATTGCTTAGGCACAACCATGAACTGGGAATTAAGGTTTAGCATTCCTACCACATTGCTTGCCAGGGTTGAATTTGAGTGCCTAAAGATATTTACTTCTTTTGGTATGGTCACAAATGCCAGCAGGATGTCTACTAAGAATGTAAATCCATAGTGATAGTAATCCAAAAGAGATGGCTTATGCAATGACCCTCCCCCCAATTAATGTTGCATATCTCATATAATGAATCTCCACTTCTGCTTTGCTCTGCAACTAAGCTATGAATATCTTGAATTTCTAGAAAAAATCCATGGTCAACCCTGCAGTGTCCTTTGTTTACTAAAACAATCTTTCTTTATCCTTTAAGCTATCAAGTTCCAGCTGTTCCCAGAGTTCACTGTTGTGTCAGGAAGGAATTACTTTAACACTTCCATAAATAAATATTTGCTCATACAGACTGTTCAGTTTTGACTGTTGTTCAAGGGACATTGTCTCTTTGCCACCACTGGCTGTTTCTCCGCCTCTTAAGCAGTCCACTTTGCTGGCCGCCATGAGCCATCCTCTCCCAGCCAACGTGACTGTGCGTGATTTTCACATTCAGTGCCCTGATTGCCAGAGCAAGATCATACCCTCATGACCCATATAAAATCTGTTATCAATTTTCTCTTGCTATGAAACATAAATTATTAACAGACCTTAAGCCTCTGATACACCAACTATTTAAAATCATGATTTTTTTTCTTTAAACAGTAGAAGCAAAGACATTACAGCAATTATTTTTATTCTGCAGCATAAGGGGATTAGATTTATCACTGTTGGTTCAGGTCCCACAGTAAAGTAGGTTTATTTATTGTTAGCTTAGGTTAACAAAGGGAAGGAGGTGTCCAAAATCCTTCCACACACATCTGTTAGATTTGAACATGGGAGCTCTGGTGCTTGCTTTTACTCCTTTGCCCGCTTCATTGCTCTCGGCCTGGAGAGTCAGAATAGTGCTGGTGGGAAAGTGCAACCAGTCCTCACAGAGTGGATCATGTTGGGCAAACACACAACTGAGTATGTAGCTGTGTCCTGACATAAAAAGAAATGTGAGTATAGATGCTACACAGACATTTGCTGAAGCCTTTTTTATGGAGATAGGCAAGTGTTCATGTCCTGTTCCTCCTAAGAATTAGCAAATGTCTTGGGATCGTCAACAGTTTAACCAAAATGTATTTTTCCTACTTTTAGGATCATGGGTTGGGCTTGGATGTCTTCTGCCACACGAAAAGGAGACATAGGGGGATGGGACTGAGCTGGGATGTTGGGGGGAGATACTGCAGAATCAGATTTGCCATCCCTGCTACCGATAAATGGTTCAGGGCAATAATTGCCGTAGTTGCTGCTCTTTCTCCTCTTCCCTGTAGTAACAGCTTGTACCCTGACCCCTCCTCAGGAGCATCAGTGCAATCTGTCTGGCTGCCCAGGGGTCTGGCCTGGGCAGCAGAGGGAGGAGAGCCCCGGGCTGCTCTGCTGCCCCAGCAACTCCCTATGCCTCGAGCTGCTACACAGTGAATTATTCAGCTGGCTGCAGCGGGGTCCAGTGGGTGTGGGTGGGTTCAGAAAGGCTGGGGAGATGGCAGCCAGAAGCACTCAGGCGTGCTGTTTCTACCTCTGTGTTACTGTAGACTCTCCTGATGGGGATCCCACAAGGCGATGCAGGTCTCCCAGACTCTTAGCTGGGTGGATCCTGAAGGAGCTGAACAGCTGAAGTAAGACTGGGTGTCTGCATTTTAGTTTGTTAATCACTTTTTTTTCAAAAGAAACAGGGTTTTCGCTGGAAGCCAGACCAAAGCCCGACTGAGTAGTGCATTTATATTAGGTTCAACTAGTTAGCCTTAGCAGTCTCATAGGATATATTTTTAATTTCCTGCTGTGGTCGGTTGACACTGGCTGGATGCCAGGTGCCCAC